>NC_134837.1:1162182-1213057 GCF_004210375.1 Tachypleus tridentatus | reverse complement strand
AATAGTTAAGAATTAAGGATTACTGTACCAGCCATTTCTATCTATATGTTACTTAAGGTGCTGATTAGGTTACAAAACACCGATAACATAATGTACAAATAATTAAGACCTTATTAACATATTGGAACATGTAGTTGGTTAAGTATTTATGTAGTTTAAGTAAGTATACACAAATGTCAACTTTTTCATCTATTATCGAAACTGTTCAGTTAATAACCATGGAATAACTGTTGCATGAAATGTGTAAAATTATAATAATGTATTTCAAATTAAAAGTGATTTAATATGCAGTTCATGATTAATTGTATTTATTTTCTCCATAAAACATTTACATTAATTAACAATATAATTTAAGTGCACATATCATCTATGAACAGCATATAATATCATATATCCATGCATTGGCGATAGTTGAAATGTTTATAAAGTAATACCACACAAATTAAATGACAGTGGATCTTGAAAGCTAAATAAACTTCAATATCATACATCACAAACATAACCGCTTTTAATATGTCATGAATTTGGCATTGTGAATTTGGTGTATTTGTATTTCCAGAAAAAATCTGACAAGATGTCACATAAAAGCTCTCTAAAAATTATCTCTTTTAGGTGTGAGGAATAATTTGATTCATTGGATAGGAAACTGACTAAATAGAACAAAACATTGTTTTATAAATGGAGTTCAGAGAAACTAGGATAAAGCCACAAAGTGGGATACTCTGGGACTCATCAGTAAATCAAAATATAGCAAAACTTATAATACTGACGATAAATTTGATGGGAATAACCTTAGCAATGATATGAAAGAAAAGGATTTTGATTTTCTGGTTGGTCAGCCTCTTAAACCATCCAAACAGTGTGCTATTGCTTATGGCAAGGTAAATTGAATTTGGGTTGTATCTACAGAAACATTGAAGAAATACAGGTCTAACCAGTATATATGTCATTGATTAGGCACGTTTGGAGTACTTTGTTCAATCTTGGGATCCTTATCGTAGACAGGACATTCCTTTGCTGGAAAGAGTTCAGAGAAGAGTTACCAGGATGGAAAAGTTGTCGTACAAGGACAGGTTAAGTTCTCTATAAACATTCTCTTGAAAAAAAAATAAGTGAGGGGTAATTTGATTGAGGTGTTTTAAGATTATTAATTAAACTGATAGTCATAATGCATTATATTGTTTCTTATTTAATGGTTAATTAATATGTTAGAATTAGAGCCATAAATATAAATTTTGGCAGTGTAGAAGTCACTCACAGAGCTTTTTTTTTTCTCAGGGTGATTGCATGTGAAATCGATAGCTTTCAAATGTGGTGGATGCGGTTATTTTACGGGAAGGAATAATAAATATTCAAATTATAATAGTTGACTTTGAGTATTTGGCATTCATTATAAAAAAGTTAGGTTAGTGTTTGAGACGGCGTATATAGCACAATAAGTCTCACGTTGCCTTTAAATTGTTATGTGTAAATAAACGAATTTCCAGGTGGTGCTGCCATCTAGGAGGATATATATTTAAAACGTCATATAAGAAATGAATTTTGTTAAAAACGCTGTAACATATTTGAATTATGGTTGATTACATATTACTTTAACTAGTTTTACCTGATGTATTATTTGATAATATTGTACTTGAGTCACTAAAGCCGCTATTTTGTGCTGTGAAGTAAAAAATGTTGGTTTTAACATCCTCTAGATTGTTACTACGAACGTGACTTTGTGAAATATTATTTTAAAATATAAAATGGCAACTTTATTCAATAACTTGATTGTCTTTGGAATAATCACTACTTATACTACAAAAAATGAAAGTACCATTGACTAATCTTTGAATCTGTTTATTTTGTGCGCAATTAATAAAGTTAAACACTGACTTGAAGGACACTTAACCGTGAAAGAATGTAATTATCTTATTTGAATTCCAAAATATATATTTAATTTTATAATAGATAGTTGACCTATCAAATGTCTCTCGAAATAAATATATTCAGTTGCTGTCAAAACAAGTAATATAATTTCAAGCACTTTAATGTTGATCCTGAGTGCTTGTGGATTGTTTTCGACTACATCTTGGTGTTCATGCTGAGACCTTTTAGCCCTCATCTAATACGAAGCTACTTAAAACAGCTGTCATATGTTTTTATTCGAACCAACAAACTAATATATCAAGCCTTACATAGAATTCTGTAACGATCAGAAGACCGATAATTCAGTTCTTAAAACACCGAACAAATAAATTGAATGTCCTGACAATCAAGACTAAATCTGATCGAGACAAACTGTTTCTCATTCACTGCAGAAACTAAAATAATATTTATTTCTAAATCATGAATATTTTATTTAAAGGTTTTTATTGTCTACTTTATTTGACTTGTTTTAATTCCATTTGCTAAAAGCAATATATATATATATATGGTTAAATGAAACACGTTAAATTTATTATATTTAGATGGCGCTTGGAGCAAGTAAAAAGGATTTTATTACGTACCTTATATAAATAAGAACGTCATACTCCCACTTTACGTTGTGAGAAGTAAAATTTTGTTATTGTAATTAATAGTTAAATTCATTAATTTATGAAATGTCTGAATTTGATGCATTTAATAATGGAATTTCACCGGAAGATGACCCAGCTGCTGAATTTCTGGCAAGAGAACAGGATGAATTAGCAGGCCTAGAAGATGATGTAAATTTTGAGCCTTCAACATTGACAACTGCACCATCCGAGGCACACCAAGTCACTGCTAATTATCAGAATGATAACGGTAAATCTTTTACAATTTTAGAAGTATTACCATAATGTTTTGCTTTGAAATTACACAGTCTGAATGAAAAGTTTGTATATACGATATTGAATATCGTTTTAGAAATCAATGCTACGTAAGATGGAGTGAACCATAATGGCCCACTGGCGTGAGATTTACTGCACGGTTTTTTTTAAAGTGACTTAAAACACTTAGCTTAATGAAATTGACCACCACAACTGATATAAACAATGATTAATTAAGATCTAATTAATGATGATTTTGGGTTTTTTTTCGCGTAATTAAAATTGAATAGTTAGTTAAGTTACAAATATTGGCATGTCAAAAAGACATTTTCTCGCAATAATAACAATAAATTGAATAATGATGCATTAGAAAGGTAAATTTTATGAATAATTTTTAATGATGTTGTCTTAATATAGTAAAACTTTCGCATTCATAAAAGTGCCACAAGCCCTGTAGAAGAAGAGTGTCTGGGAGCATGCACCACCACATTTTCTTTATTCAGTGAAGCAGCTTTTGTAATCTGGTAGATTTTCGAGATCATTGCCATGCTGAATTTGATCTAGATTTAGACAGTCGAACAGAATTCAGTATAGGAAGTTGCTAACTTACCTTAAAAAATGGTTTTTGAATACTAATGCATGTGTGAGATAATAGGTCAGATAAATGACTTTCATAAATCAATACATTAATTTGGTAGCTCTGTAGATATATTATAAATTGTGTTAATGAGAAGTTTTCGTTATATACCATTCAAATCATGCAGCCCTTAGGCTAAAAGAAATTTAAGCTTTTAACCTGTTTTGATTTTAATTTTGGATTGGATTCAGACTTTGTTATTTAGTACTTGTATGATTTGTCAAGACTTTGAATTGTAGAAATTACCTTTAAAGTTTAAACTTGTATATTATTTTGATTATTTTGTGTTCTAACTTTTAAAGTTTAATAATTAGATGCTTGGTACTGCTTTAGTATTTTAACTATTTATTCTCCATTCAGCTGCTACTTCTAGTATCAAATGCTATTGGAATTACACCTCTTGAGGTGTTCCAGGATTAATTTTGGTTCTTCCAGCTATTGATTACACTTTAAATTTTGATTTATATTTACATACAAGTGTACTATTATCATAACTAGAGCACACAGTTATAATACAAGACCTGAAGCACTTCCTGTTTTAGTTATAGCATGTTCAATTTAAGAAACATTGGAGCTTGGTGTAAAGATATGAAACTATGACCTTCTGACTTTCTAAATAACAAAAATTAATGAATGATACTTATTTATATTTTTCTTCATTTTTTTTCATTCTACTGATGTTTAATATATAAGAAACTTTAAACTGTGTGTTCTGTATACTCGTTGAACTTGGGGGTTCAACACTGCTTATCCCTTTCAGCATGAAGCCAAACATTGAATTTTTATGTTCTTGCACACTTATACCATCTTTGCAATGTGGACCTCAAAACATTGTTTAGTCCATTGAAGTAAATATTATCCAGAAATGCAGCAGTACCAACAGGTACCCTTTGACCACCTTTTGTGTCAGCTTGGAGCAAACACTGTGTTGCTTACTACTGGAAATCCAGGTAAAATAGTTTTTCTGGTTAACTGTGCAGTGAACTCACCACATTGTAATTGTGGCTACATTCAGATTCTTCAGAAAAGTGGCCAGTACCACTTTTATCACAAATCATTGGGTGTTATGGTGTAGGTTATGGGTGTTATGACATCTTTCTCTCCTCTCTACACCTCTTGTTTTGTATAATGGACCAGAGCATGTTTCCTCATTGCTAGTAATTGCAACAACAGATTTGTTTACCATATTGCTAAGTACACATTCCTGTTACTACCTCAACATCAAAATTAGATCTATGACATCAACCAGTGTGGAAATGATATATGTCCAGTGGTTGCTGTGGGCTTTTGTTCCTTTCTTTGATACAACTGAGTTTTTTCTCCAGTGAGAAGTTCCAGCATGTCATCTGAAATACCGCTTTTCCAACCTCATAGTGATGTTCCAGCAAGTTTCTGTTAAACCAGTGTTTGCTGTAGGAAGAGTTTTACCAAAACCACATTTTATCTTACACTTAAGTTCTGTTTTTTGTTTCTTTGTAAACTGTCATCCATCATCACTTTTAGTTTCTTCTTCCACTTCAAGTTTTACCCTGGTTCATATTCTTCTTGTGGGCTATCGGGAACATTTTTAGTGTCACTTACTTGGCTACCTGAGTCCCTGGTAGTTGGAGCCAATATGAAAATGTTGAGTGCATGCCTGAAGTTTTCTGCAGTGTCTTCTTGGATTGTAATTACTGTCATAGGTTTTCTGACTCCATAAAAAAGATCTTGCATCCATGATCTGTAAATCAGATTTTTTTAAATTGTTTTTTCATTATTTGTGATCATAAACAAAAAATATTGTAAGTGTTAAAACTTGTAAATTCATTACATGGATGGGTTTGCTGTTGGGTGAGTGCCACTTTTAAAGCAGTTGATATACCAGTGGTACCACATCAGCAATTCCCACATAAAGAACATGGACATTTTCAACCACTAAATATTGAAAACAAAACCATACATTCTTGCAATGGAATACTAGAATATGTTAGCCAAATTGTAGTATTCAGCAGAAATAGTTTGAGCTCTGGCCGTTTCTGCATAGTACATATTGTTGCATTTGGTGAAAATTGTTATATTTTGTGTGTTTATCAAGCTTTTAATACCAGATCAATTTTGTTCTTTTGTAACAGAGATGAGGATATCAGTTATCAATATGTGGAAAATGCTAGTAGGGCTAGAAATTAATTTGAAACTGATTTTCTAGGCTCTGTATATAGTTTTCCCCATGAGGAACACTTGGCAGGAAAATGGACAACACTAAAATAAGAGTAATTTCTTGCATATTTATTATAAACTGTACTGCTTTTCAAATGAATTATAACATGGGTGAAAAATATTAAAGCAGAAAGCCATACTCATTATATAGATTATAAGATAAATATTGGGTTTCAGCAACTTTTTGCAGTCAAGGAGCATTGAAACTTAATTGCTGTGAAAAATAATCAGATCTTTAACCTTTTTGTGTTGATATAATGTAATGCCTATCTTTATTTATGTACAAGATAACCAGATAACATTTTTTGTTATTATATTGACCATCTTTAAGGAATGATCAATAAATAACCTAATTTGCTGATAATATCAAGATCTTGGATGTTACTGGCTGTGAGAAGGATACTGCTACTTTACAAAAGGATTTAGTGTGTTGGACAAATAAATAGCAGATGCATTTTAATAATAATAAATGCAGAGTAATGTATATGCATAATCAAAACTTTATTTATAAATGTAATTTGATTGGGAACAACCTGAAGTGTTGTGAAGGAAAGATATCTTGGTTTGATGGTTGATCAGTTTTTAAGCCATCCAAGCAGTGTGGTATTACTAGTGGTAGGGTAAATAGGATGTTAGGCTGTATATACAGAAATAGAGTAGAAGTTTAAATAGGTTATAATTTCATTGTATGTCACTGGTTAGGCCACATTTGGAGTATTGTTTCATCTTTTGTTTCTTACCTCAAGAAGAACATGAAATCTTTGGAAAGGATTAAGAGAACTATTAAGAGTGCCTGGGGTGGGGGTTGTCATAGAAGGAGAGGTTTTCTTTTTAAAAAGAAGAATTTGAGGGGTCTGATTGAAGTCTTCAAGATCAAGTGAACTGATAGTAAACTTTAGGACCAAGGGATGCATTAAATTTTAACAGGATAGGAGTCATCTTCAGCTTAGTTTTAATTCACTAAGAGGGTGGTTGGCCTTTACAATAGGTTTTATATATTGTGGTGGCAGTAAATTTAAGTGAGTTCAAGGAAAATCTTGCTAAATATGATTAATAATGGTTGATGTTGAGGCTTATTATGTATTAGTTTAGAGAATGGGACAGAGTAAATGAACCAGTAGGTCCCTTGTTGTTCTTGAACATTATGTGCAGATAGACAACCAGATCCTTAGCCTTTTTTTGTTGATATTATATTGACCATCTTTTAGGTACCAGTAAAGGTAGCCAGGTCCTTAACCTTCTGTGTGTGAAAAATATCTGAATTTGAAAAGAAATTTAAGCATCTATTTGTTGGAGATACAATGGCTAGTAAGATAACTTTCAATAAGTTAAACAGGACTACTGAGGATAGAAGTAGTGGAGTAATTATTAGCAGGTTTTGTTATAGAACAGTACCTTGAGAAAGCAGAAGCAGTATAAGAAAGGTGGAAGACAAAAAGGGACAGTTAGGATTGAAATATAAAAAACATGGAGATTATTGTTGTAGGTGACTCTAATATAGCAAATATATAGAATGATTTGTGTGGTAAACAGGAAGAATTAGGTTGTTATCCAGGAGAAAGGGGGTGAAGGATATAACCAACTAAGCAATTAAGGGTGTTACTGGTGATGCAGTCTTTGTTCTTTACATAGGGGCTAATGATATTGTGAAGGGTAAGTCAAAGGAACTACTTGACAAGCACAAGGAATTCATAAAAGCATTTAAAGAAACAAAACCAGTGATTTATGTCGAGTATACTGGCAAGACTGGCTTAACTGTGGGAATGACATTGTTTAGGTTACTACAGCTGATGCTATGCTCTTTGCAAGAAGATGAGCATCTTTGTTGGTTGCATTGGTGATTTGGAAAAGGAGCCTTTTGAAATAGATGATTTAAATGCAAATAGGTTAGGGTTGGACTGTTTACTCTTACTGTAGTAAGGAGCACAGTAAATTGGATGTAGAGAAATAAAAACAGGTGACTTTAGAGCACTGGTTGGAAGACAAGGTTTTGATATATTGGAAATATCTGGAACCTGGTTAAATGCAGAGATTTGGTGACAGAAGTTTCTTTTGAAGCACAAGATCATTGAGTATTTGATTGCAAGAGAAGGGAGGGAAGAAATGACTTGTAACATTTGAGTTCTGTTCAAGTTGAATCTATTTGTGTTTATTAGTTATTAGAGCAGAAAGCTTTTCTTTGGATTTCAAAATCACCCGATGAAACTGGTGAAATTAATGACAAATTGTCTAGTCATATAAAGAATAAGTTGTTACAGAGGTTATAATTATGGAAGTTTTAATTTCAGGCATATAGACTGAGAAATGTTGGATCTTGAGGGGACAATTTTTTTGTTGAAAATAGTTTTCTTTATCAGTTGATGTGTCAAAATAAACAATGTTAGGAATGGAGTAGAACTGTTGAAGGATGAAACAGGGATGTTCATGTCCAATAGTTGAGATGACTGGATTATTAATTTCTACTTTTTCATCATTATATCCTAATGATTTCAGTAGGGAAACATTCTTTTGCCATTCTCTGAAGAGGTTACTCCTTATTTAGATGGTATACATGTGGATTTGGTTTATCTGGATATTCAGAATGCTTTAAAGGTTGTTTTGTAAGTGTAGAGAATTTGCTAGATGTAAGCAGTGTGCTGTTCTTTGTGGCAGGGCACAGAGGGTTTTAGATTCTGTCTACAGTAATATTGAATACAAGTCCATGCCATCATTGGTGAGCCTACATTTCGAAAGCTATGTCTTGGGCTTCTTGTACTAGGAAGAACATTGAACTGTTAGAAGGGACTCAGAGGAGGGCTACTAAAACATTTGGGGTGAGAAAATTGTCATTTACAGCCAGGTTCATATCTCAACTTTTTTCCTCTTAAGAAGAGTTAAGACAGGATGAGAATGAGGTGTTTAAGACTGTTATGAAATTGATATTTTCATCCTTAATGTTGAAAATGGTAGGTCTAGAGGACACAAATTTGGTAAGGTAGGATATAATGTGACAGTCAATCCCACTATTTGTTAATAAAAGAGTAGCCTAAGAGTTGACGGTGGGTGGTGATGACTTCCTCTAGTCTTACACTGTTAAATTAGGGACAACTAACGCAAATAGCCCTCATGCAGCTTTTCGTGAAATTCAAAATAAACCAATCAAATTGTTTGCTGTTAAATGCGAAGCTACCTGATGGGCTATCTGTGTTGTGCCCACCACAAGTATCGAAACCCGGTTTTAGAATTTGAAGCCATCAGATTTATCGCTAAGCCATTAAGGGTCTCTAGTCTAGCAGTTTTTGAGAATACGTGTTGTAACTAAAATATACCAAATTAAATGTTTCAAAATTTGTGATGAGTCGTAAGGTTCATAATTTGTATCTTGTGTTGCAACTGTGAAATTGCACGTGGTAAAATTATTGATAAACCTTTCAATATCCTTACGTAAAGGTAACCACCTGCACGACCCCTGTTTCCTATTGTAAGTTTATTGCTTATCAACCAAACTGATAATGATACAGTATCATCGTGGATAGAAATATAATAACAGTCGTTTGGTTACAAATAAGAGAAAAGTGGAACTAAATTGTTAAACAGAAATCACATTTTTTAGGGAAGATAATTTTCTGTGTAATTTTTGTATCGTTACTTTATTCTGTGTGATTGTAACGTTCTGCAATTTTTTCTTTGTTTTATTCTCATAGATGCGTGGAGCAAATTATAAGAAAAACTTGTTCTCGGTCAGGTTTCAATAATCGTTTCTGATAATTAAAGAATGATTTCACCGATATATGTCCTTTAAAAATATCTATTATCGATTTGTGGCATGAAGGTCATGTAGAAAAAAATTAAAAAAGCAAAACATTAAAATACTGGAATATTTAATCAAAACGATTCTGTTTTTTTTTCCAGTTTAATATTTTATGTGTGTGTGTGTGTGTCTCTATATATATATATATATATAACAAAGAATTAAATTATTGATAGATAAAAATTAGATTTCAAGCAAAAGGTCTTCAGTGGTTTTGTGTAAAATTTTGTCTGCTTGCCAATGCTGGGACCCAACATGGTCGGGTGGTTAAGGCACTCGACTTTACTCTTTTACCGACGAATAGCCCAAGAGTTGGCGGTGGGTGGTGATGACTAGCTGCCTTCCCTCTAGTCTTACACTACTAAATAAGGGACGGCTAGCGCAGATAGCCCTCGAGTAGCTTTATGCGAAATAAAAAACAACAAAAAACAAAACCAATGTTGTATGACAACATTTAAATCTAAGAGACACACGACAAATCGTAATCTTATACCTGTCTGTCAGATAATTATTGTATATATTGGGTGTATACGTTCTAGTAAGAAATTATCATGTTTTTGTCTTTTTTCTTATTTTTCCATTATTTAAAATACCACTTGATATAGGTTTGCTTTCTCGACATTGGAATGGTTATTCAAGTGCTTTTGTAGTATTGTGTGTGTGTGTGTGTCTATATGTATGTATATATATATATATATATGTATGTATTGTTTAAAAGTGTTTTGTAGTATTGTATATGTATTGTTTAAAAGTGTTTTGTAGTATTGTATATGTATTGTTTAAAAGTGTTTTGTAATATTGTATATGTATATTGTTTTTCCTCTGGTATTTAATATAATGTTTAGTTTAACAATAATTTTCGTCTTTTAATTGTATCTGTATTTTTAAATAATCGAAATGACGATTTTTTTCTTTATGTCAATTTAGCGGACGAAAAAGGCGACCGAGTTCAACAGACGATAGTGACGTCATGAATGATTGTTCTGCTGCTATGGTGCTCATGAGTTTATCTTGTAGTCCTAAGTCCCCTCGCCGTTCTGACTCAGGTATAAATTACATGTTTAACAGAGACATTTAAACAGTTTGTCAACGTAACTGAAAACGTTTGTTTTCCTTTCAGTTTTAACTTGCTATAACTAATGTTATTCAAATACTGATTATAGAAATTAACGTTGTCTCATGAACTTTAGACAAGATGATCGTATAAATTAATACAAATTCGGTAGAGTAACTAAACATTATTTAAAGAAATTTCGGTGATGTGTCCTCTACATAAGTTGTTTCAAAATGCTAAGAAATTTTCTTGTGACAGTTTAAGCAAATATTGGGCTGTGGTATTGATATTTATATCAGTTGCTGAGTTATAATAATTTTTGTTTTCGTACTCTAATTAAGAATATATTTAGTAATTATAATCAGTAACATTGTAAGTAGTTTGGTTAAATTCATCTCATTAGTACTGATTTCCTTGGAATAAAATTCAACATAGTTTATATTCGGTGCGTCCTTATTTCCACTGTAGGTAGGCCTACAATAATATTTTTACCAACCTATATGAAAACCGGTTTTGAATGTCATACAAACTTAGTTCGAGGCCGGCTGAATAGAGGTTTCACGTTTTAAGTTTGCGAGATTCGTTAAACAAATGCACACACAAACACATATACACTCGCATGTGTTTATCTAACTGTGTAGCCTTAGGTATTCCTAGTCATGTTGATGTTGCTTCGTGTGTCCATTTGATAACCTTGAGTTACTTTAGCAGCTAAGAGTTGATAAAGTCAAGTGCTCACAGTGTTAGAGATAAATAAGATGTGTTTAAATGGATTTGAACATTTAAATCACCAAAGGACACGACCTCCATTGAAGAGTGAAAAGTGTGAGCGCCACACTTTGGTTGATTCCAAGCATACAACGATGAACCCCAAAATTTTAATATTTGCGCTTTATTTAATACAGAATATTTGTGCGGGAATTTCATAACGTTTTAAGATTATTGTGAGAAAGAAAAAACACCCAGAATATGTGAATTTTAAGTGAATTGTATGTTAAAATTAAAACATTAAAAAAAGCTGGATTTTACATCACTTGTCAAGATGTATTGGTCAAAACTTTACACCCCTTCAGTGGCATAGCGGTATGTCTGCAAACTTACAACGCTAGAAACCGGGTTTAAATATTCGATGTGGGTAGAGCACAGATAGCCCATTGTGCAGCTTTGTGCTTAATTCCAAACAAATGCATAAACGAACAAAACTTTAAATAAACAAATTTGGAGATCTCTATCCTTATACTATATCACGAAAAAAGAAAACGTGAGTATAATCGTTTTATGGAAAATATACACATTACAATATTTTTTATAGAAACAAAGCATAAGATTTGGTTTGAATTTCGAGCAAAGCTACACGAGGGCTATCTGCGTTAGTCGTCCCTAATTTCGCAGTGTAAGACTAGAAGGAAGGCAGCTAGTCTTCACCACCCACCGCCAACTCTTGGGCAATTATTTTACCAACGAATAGTAGGATTGACTATCACATTATAACGCCTCCACAGCTGAAAGGGCGAGTATGTTTGGTGGGACGGGATTCGAACCCGCGACCCTTAGATTACGAGTCGAGTGGCTTATCCACGTGGCCATGCCGGGATCAAAGCACAATAAAGTATGATATAGAAAAAAACATTTTGTGATAAAAAATAAAAATATGCGTTTAGCTTACCTGTATTGTATATTAATATGCCGTAATTACAATTTAGACATTTCTTTGCTTCATAATAGGGGAGTATAATTGTGTCCGGGATAAATATGTTTGTTTGTAATTAAGCACAAAACTAATCAAGGCTATCTGTATTCTGCCCATTAAGGTTATCGAAACCCGGATTATTGCGTTTTAAGTCCGCAGACGTATCGCTGTCCCACGTGGGGGCTAAATATGTTTGTTTGTAATAAAGCACAAAACTATATAATGGACTACCTGTGCTCTGCCCATCACGAGTTTCGAAATTCGGATTCTAGCGCTGTAAGTCCGGGGCATATTACTGTATTACTGGGGGACTAAATATGTTTATATAACTGTCTGGGAAAGAGAAAAAATAAACGAAAATTTAAACTAAGGGTTAATTTTAACTGTTAAATTTCCCCCTGAATTGTACCTTAACCTTATATTTTGAAAAGAGGGAAACTGAACTGAGCATCCATTCCAGTTGATGCTTTTCCGTTTGACTGGATAATCACAACAGAAGCCTCCAGGAAAACGGGTCTTTACCATTAAAATGTTTTCTCGTCATCTCCACACAGAGGGGTTATGGCAAC
The DNA here is from genome assembly GCF_004210375.1 of Tachypleus tridentatus. Taxonomy (NCBI): domain Eukaryota; kingdom Metazoa; phylum Arthropoda; class Merostomata; order Xiphosura; family Limulidae; genus Tachypleus; species Tachypleus tridentatus. Next base: position 1,200,350 of record NC_134837.1, on the reverse strand, counting down.
GTGCCATTAATCTTATTTTGCTAAGGGCAAGGTAACGCAAGAGTACAAAATAATTCCTTCTGTTATGTATAGGAGTCTGCTAAAAAAAAAAAAAAAAAGAGGTGGGGTGGGGAAATACCTTACCCACAGGCTATATATATAATCTGCTGCTTTTGTTGTAGCCACTGGAGTGTATGTGAGGTTAAAGTTCCAAGTCTCCACAGTTACGTTTCTCACGTGACAGAAATTGTAATAATTCCTCACACATTGTGAATTATACAGAACAGCCTGAAATGAAGGCTGAAAGATAGAAAACTTTAGCAGTGTTTGTTTGTTTTCAAATTTCGCGCAAATCTACACGAGGGCTATCTACGCTAGACGTCCCTAATTTAGCAGTGTAAGACCAGAGGGAAGGCAGCTAGTTATCACCACCTGCCGCTAACTGTTGGCTACTCTTTTACTAACGAATAGTGGGACTGAACGTAACATTATAACGTTCCCAGGGCTGAAAGGACGAGCATGTTTGGTGCGATAGACTTTAGCAGTGTAGGAATTGTCTTTACATTCGTTAAAGACAAACCCGGCAGCACTGTGGGTATCAAGAATACGGTGAAGAAAGTCCCCTTGTTTGTTTTCGTATGCCTCACGTGAGAGCCAGGCTTAGTTTGGTTTTGTGTAATTTTAACCAGGAAAGGTGTTGTTTCGTATTTATGTATTATAATTCTAGAGAGGTAACCTTGACAGGTTCACTTTTCCAGTCTTTATTTTTGTTATCTTTTGAAGCGTAACCGTGGACGAAACTGCATATTTACTTTTGAAGAAGCTGGTTCAATTCTTATAACATTCTAGCGATTAAGGTTTTTACGAGTTGATTTATCTACGTTTTGATTCCATTAAGTAATCGCAGTATGTGAATTTGATTTCCGGCTTCACGTCTACCACAGACGTAATTTTCGCATTATATGTTTTAATATTTAAATAAATTTTCATTTACAACTGGCACACAGCCATTAGTTAATAAAATAGAAGTTTACGCCTATCTTTCACTGCTTGTTTACGCGGTGTCGTTATGAATAAAATATTTTCAATTATTCATAGATTCTTGTCATTGTAGGTGGCGTGGTCCTGAGAAAGCCTGTTAATGGTGCTTACATGAAATTATTCCCTCAAGTCATGCGTGTTTATATGTTGGAGTTCCATGCCATAGAGTCTTTCATGTTAGTCTGACAGTTTTATCATGAGAAAAAAAAAAAGCTGTAATATTGTATGTTCTTAGTTCTAAATATGTTATATAGCTTGTAAAAGCAATTATTCTCTACAGAATATTTCGTCACGTTCGCAAGGGCAAGTTCAGGGAAGGGCGTTTGTTGATCCAGAGCCGCACATCGACCCCGGTAAACAGTGCGAAGGGTTTCCGTTTTCCCGGACACTTGTTTACAGAATTAGATTTTAGTTCTTCAAAAACCACATTGAAAATTTATGTGATAGGCCGACTTTATTTTAAAAATTATAATTTACAATTAATGGTGTAATTGAGATCGTTAAATTAGATAATACAAGTGTTTAAATCAACGGCTGTGACTCGTATAATTTATGTTATTGATAGCTCATCATCAAAAGAAAGTAAACTTTTAAGGTCAGAACTGAATGAAGCCTAACTTGAAAAACAAATCGGTTAAAGAAATACAATGCAATCAGTTAACACAACAGAAAACTACAGCCTTTATAACAATTAGAAGCCATTAGATCATCAGTTGATCAGCTATATTCGTAGGTAGCCTGAATAAAAAAAATTCTAACGAGATTCAAGCTCGTCTTGGATTCATGGCCCTAAATCTATATATAGGTATACTAAGTTTAATAACACAAAATAACATGTACAGCTGTAAACACGTTAGTCTTAAACCTGTATATATGTTTACTAAACTAACAACACAATCTTGACAACTATTAAATAATAATAAACATAGCTTCGTAATTCTGTTAATATTCTTTATATTCATCTACAATCAATCATAGAGAACTAATTTAAAACAATTTGGTGTTGATTACCTCAGCAAAGATATTGCTTTGAATAGTTTATCAGCAACAAGGAGAATAATTAAGCCTACATTTATAAAATGAACAGTAAATTACTTGAGTAGGATCCTGTTGTGAGCATTGTGTGTTAATAGTAATTACCATACTTCTTGTGTTAGTCTGGTAGTTTAGTGTATAATTACATTAGAAGATGTAACAATAAAGTGGTTTAGTGTAAATATATCACACTATTAAAGTGATAGCGAGGTTTAAATGTAAACAGTTTTACGTATCATAAACTTTGGTTTAATTCAAGAAAATGATTTTAGAATTTGAACTTTACATTTACCAGAGGAGTAGTGTATCACCCCAGATTTGTGTGGTGAGTCTAAAGCCCAGCCTTTTATAAACATAGAAGTCTGTAATTTCCTTTCATAGTCTACTGGTAAGTACAGTGGCACTGGCTGGTCGGTGTGAGCAGTTTGTTTTAAAGTGATTAGTGTTGCTAAGGCCTGGCATGGCCTAGCGCGTTAAGGCGTGCGCTTCGTAATCTGAGGGTCGCGGGTTCGCGCCCGAGTCGCGCCAAACATGCTCGCCCTCCCAGCCGTGGGGCGTTATATTTGTGACGGTCAATCCCACTATTCGTTGGTAAAAGAGTAGCCCAAGAGTTGGCGGTTGGTGGTGATGACTAGCTGCCTTCCCTCTAGTCTTACACTGCTAAATTAGGGACGGCTAGCACAGATAGCCCTCGAGTAGCTTTGTGCGAAATTCCAAAACAGACAAACAGACATAGTGTTGCTATACCTGGTGTTGTATTGTACATCACTCTCAGCACTCACTTTCTTTTACCAAACGTAATTACCTGAGTAGATGTGTGACAAGTGTAACAGACTTGCAAAAAATTACCTTTGTTTCTTTGCTGGACTTTGGGCAAAGCTACACAAGGGCGACCAGAGCGTAGCCCTTCCTAATTTTGAAATAACAAACATGAGGGAAAGCAGCTGTCAATGCTACCCACTGTCAAACCAAACTTTCCGAATAATGCCAAACTTGAATAGTTGGATTTAACTGTTACAATAATAATGCACGGACACTTTAATGTGTAGAGCACTTTCATTTTATTTTTTGCAGTAATGGAACATGAACCACTTAACCTCAACTCCACTGTCCACTATGCTGACTGCTGGATATATTAAAATTGTCATATAATTTACCAGTCATATACAGTACACTATTAAATGCATACAATGTAAAAACAGGATTTAGAAAAAAACAAAAAATGTTGAATGAATGATTATCTTTTCTTATCCAAGGGTGTGACATTTTTTACCACCATACATATGTCTATACATGTAAAATTATGTAATATATTACCCTGTTGGAACAACTTGCTTAGTCTGGCCACATAACATTCATAATGCACAGTTTGGCTAACCACAAATATTTCCTTTTTTCATGTGTTTAGTTTCACCAGTGCAAAAGCTGGCCACAAACCTAAGGAGCTGTAGAAACAGGTACTATCAGTGATGTGACAGTAACTCAAGAGCAGTTGTTTGGTAGCTACTTCTCCCTAGTCCAGTGGCTGGATGATTCCTAACTAGCTATGTCCCTGTAGTCCAGGGGCTTTCTATCTATAGATCATGGGGACTTCTCACTAGCTACTTTCCTCTAGTCCAGTGGCTTTCAATCTATAGATCATGGGGACTCCTCACTAGCTACTTCTCCCTAGTTCAGTGGCTTTAATCTATAGATCAGGACTACTAACTAGCTATTTCTCCCTAGTCCAGTGGCTTTCATTCTATTGATCAGGACTCCTCACTAGCTACTTCCTTCTAGTCCACTGGTTTTCAATCTGTGGATCAGGGGAATTCTAGCTAGCTACTTTCATCCTGTCCAGTTGTTTTCAGTCTTTTGTTCAAGGGATTCCTACGAGCTATTTTCCTCTGGTCTGGTGGTTTTTAAACTGTAGTCCAAGGTACTACTTACTAGCAACTCTGAGGTACTCCTTCAAGTAATCCTTTGAAAGGATACATGATTATGGAAAGGGAAAGGCAACATGTTCTATAGGTCTTTTTGTGGTCCACAGAGATGAAGAAAATCCAATAAAAGGTGATATGTTATATCATTATTATTAATATTATTTAGGAACAGTACATGGACAGACTTTGTGCTAAAAGTCTAAAAAATAAGGTACATGAAAGTGAGTCTCAAACCTAGAACCACCAATGCCAACCAAGCAATTCCATGAACCCATGAGTGAAAGCAAAATAAACATATTATACTCTGTCAACCCCACCACATCTGCAATATCCAGTGTCGATGAGACCTTTCGCACAATACCAGGCTGGACAGGATACAACAAATATAGTCGTGATCCTGAAATATTTCGTGAAAAAAAAAATTATGTGGATACGATTAAACAAGAAAACTGTAACTATTATTAAGTTTTTAAAGTAATTCTCAGATCAGATGTGTAGGTAAGAATTAATAACACAACCTGATTTTATTTTAACCATGGAGAAGCTAGTTCCGTGAATGTGAGTCACGACCCTAGAACTACCACTGACAGATATGTACACGCGACAATGCGTCCAACATGTACAAATTATCGTGTAATACTGGGGCGTTGATGATAAAGTTCACTGATCATCGTCACAGAGCATGCGTGATGGCCTGAACTGAGCGCAGACCATTTTAGTAGGAAAATAAAAACAACAAATTGCTAAGTGAAGATGGTGGAGCTACATTGGGGTTCCGGCATTCCTCACCCTTCATCCCCCCCCCCTTAAAAAATTACTTGTTTGTTATAGAGGTTGAAATATTGTTTGTTTGTATAATTTCGCGCAAATATACTCGAGGGTTATTTGCGCAAGTTATCTCTAACTTAGAATTGAATAGACTAGAAGGAAAGCAGCTACTCAGAAACACCCACCGCCAACTTTCTGCATATAATTTAATAGCGAGAAGTGGAATTGATTGAAACATTATAACACTTCCATGGATGAAAGTGTATGTTAGGTGATGGGTGTGTTTGTTTTTTCACATAGCAAAGCCACATCAGGCCATCAGCTGTGACCACCGTGGAATTGAACCCCTGATTTTAGGGTTGTAAATCCGTAGACTTTCCACTGTATCATCTTGGGACGGATTCGAATCCGCGAACTGGAGATTACGTTTAGAAATATTAGAAATCATGGTGAAAGGTATTAGCCATCACGTGATGTGTCCTTTCTGAACTGTACTTATCCGTAAAGTAAATGAAAGAACCGGTTTTGAATACTTTTAAACATTTGTGTGCTTTGCTTCTCAAAATAATAGAATATCTTAAAATAAAAAAGATAAATAATAATAGATGCTAGTAAAATAGAACTAACTGTATTACTTGCAAGCGCACAGTAAAACAAAGGAACCGGTTTTAGACAGACTCAGGAACGGAAATTACTGAAACTTCTTCGATGTTGTTTGAACGTCCAGTAACTTAGATCATTTCGAGGGTATATATAGTTTCATTATTAATATATATTTTTTACAAGACTTCGTATACTGTAATGATACCACCTGTTGTACGTCACAGTTTTATACAGATTTGGTTATCGTACAAGACTGAAGTTAAATATAGCGTTTCTATCTTTTTTTTTTTTTTTTGTCACAGGATACAACATCAGTTATTATGTACCCACAGTCGTGTCAAATCCTCCTAACAATTTGATTCATCCTCAAAATTGTTATGTACACTGACCCAAATGACCACTGGGAATTTTGTGTATTTCGTTACATAACTAATTCTTAGTGCATCGGAAATGAAACCACTTCTAGTCTTCTACTCCCTCTTTCTTTATCTTTCCGTTTTTACTTACGTCATTCGACGTCAACCGCTTCTTCGTACTGTGTAACCGGTTAGAGTTAAAGCACGTGCTGTAAACAAGCTAAAACAACACGAGTTTTGGTTTAAGCGTTTATCGTTGTAAAATATTCAGTTCGTATATTTAAGTATTATGAGTATTGTGTTGCCTGAGTGAAAGTGTACCACACTTCTATGTAGGATAATAATTCGTAGTGATTTAAACATGAAGTATTGCTCAGTTTTCGTTATAATATAATAGTAAATCTATAACGAAAGACGGAGAAATATCTTCAGATAAATAAAATGTAACAGTTGGTTTAAAATTTATGATAAACATAACGCCAACTGTTGGTGATAATACGCTGCAGTTTAGACGACCGAAGCTGGTAAAGCATTTAAAAATCAGTAGGTTTAGAAATTGTGATTAAAATCACGTAATCTACATTTTTTCCCCACTTTGGAGAATCATTTATTTCTCATCGTCTAGTCTAATTGACAAGTTAAGGTATTGTTCGAGAGGCCCTTTTAGGCATTGGCATGTGGAAGACAAGACCTTCTGAAAAGCTATTTTATACGCAGAAGCGTTCCTAGGTGCTTAAAAGTTTAAGCCTCGGCTCCATATATGCGCGAATTTTCTGCGTTATACTATAATATTGATGAGGTTTTCTCTTATGATTTTTAAAGACGCCAACCAGGGATTTAGGGCACTGTCAAATAGAATCGGGGCTTGTGTCTAGCGATACTTCTATTTACACGCCTTTGACTTTCAATATGAAACTGAATTTTGAGAGGAATGTGGTTGTGAGGCCGAGAGATTTGGAGTTTATTTTTTTTATCGCAGATGTTAGGCCTAGTGGTTTCTAATGCTTTACCAGTTGTAACAGGTATTTGTTGTTTACAAGAACGAGTGTATGTGTACGTTTTAATGAACCTGAATTAACTGGAAGTTTTGATGGAGATACTTGTACTGATACGTCAGAACATGGACGTAAACTAAACAAGTGTCCTCAACTACCACCTTCTCAGTTAACGTATGAGTTTTTGTAATGTCATTGCATTTCTCTTCTGTCAGGTGATATATATAAATACACACACACATACATATATGTTACCGTGTTCTTATCACATTCTGTTGTAATTGTTTTGATGCGTAGGTTCATATGCGTATTCTTGGACTAGTAGCATTAGCTCCGGTTTTCAAGGATGGGACAGTCCTCGGTCCGATACAAGGACAGCTACACCTTCTCCGCCTAGCCCTCTTGTTGCCATGGAAACCGTCACCTCGCAGCAGAATGGCGCCTCCTCGGGCCAAGTGTCGGATGAGGGCATTGAAATGGACGAGACAGTTGGTTTTATGGAAGAATCTCTTTCAGGGAAATGTAAGGTGAGCGTCTGCTAGCAAGGGTAAACGAACTGATGATATCTGAGAAGTCTGTTAACCTTGACTGGCAATGCCGAAAGTTAAAAGTGGGAGGGGGGATTGATGTATCTTGAAGGTTTATAATAGGAAACGCAGTGATGATTCACTTATACTTACTTGTATAAGTATTAATTTCGACAAGCACCTGCTCTTACCCCTTAATTTCTGTTTCGCTTCATGTTATGCAACCTCGTGTATCGTTCAGGGGGGAACTGTTTCTCAGAGGTCTTTGCCCCAGTATGTATGTATGTGTGTGTGTGCACGTATGTATTTCGTTCCGAAATAAAAACATAATGCTACACAGATAAGAAAAAAAAAGAGGTAAAACTGTTCTTTTTTAAAGAGCAAATGGAATACAAACTACCCTTGTTCATACAAAATATAATTGCTACACGCGCAGAGAGCGCTTCGAAACTCATGAATCGTACTTCGATCGATGAGAGTATAATTTGGTAATGATGTTCTAATTTATCGTTTAAATGATGTATTTCAAGAAATAATATCTTCTGTTGTACACAAACTGTTTCAAATATAGGTCTTGTGAAAAACTTGCCTAATAATTGTACACCCACAATAAGCACCCGGTTTTCACATCGTAATTATACAATTTCGGTAGAGGTACATCTGAACGTTTATTCGAATCAGTACGTAGAATTTAAGTTGATTTTAGAACTAATGTGTATATTTAGATATACATGAATTATATGAGGATATGGTACCCTTACAGTTACTTTAATCGTCTCTAGAGGGAGCCATATATCTTAGTAACACCGTGTACAGCGTCGTTTTAACGCGAAGTGGTGTGAAAGTTCATACAAGTAACTCTGAAAGAGACATGAACTTAACCTCTTGAACAGGCAGGTCTGTGTGTGTATGAAAAGGGTGTGCACTTGCCTTAACAACCCCACTTCCCCAGATAAGTTCTTATGATCCACGCTATATTTATGTTAACAAGACGAAGTTGTGTAGTTTACATATCAAACACGATCAGCTAACGGGGGGTACTGTACTGGAGAAATCTAGGATACACAAATCTTCAAAACAAACAAATTCCAAAGAAACGGAAAACAAAAATTGAAAATATGTTTGCTCTTAAACGCAGAGCTACACAGTGGTCCCGTTCACTGTATGCACCAAGGGTATCGATATCAGGTTTTTAGCATTTTAGACCCTTGAACATGTCACTTAACTGGTAAACCTATAAAGCATATTTCTTTTGCACTAGAAGAGCCAACCTTATTACCAGGTATAATTTTTTCTTAACTTCCAACAAACGCAAACTTCCATATATTGATTCAACTCTGAAATTTGTGTTGTTGTTGTTTTTCTCTCACAAGTACCATTTGGGTTTAAAGTTAATAAAGAATTGATTTATAAGGGAAAAACATGACTGTTGAACTTCATTAATTTGTCCATCACGCAGACTCATCGGTAAAAGTAACAGTAGTTGATTTAACCTAGTTCCGATCTTTCCTGACAACCAGCTGTTTTCCCTGTTGCTCTCTGTTTAACGACTACGTCATAGACATGGGGTCAGCACTTGATAAAACAGCATTCTCTATTGCGTGATTTATCAGAACCTTAGCAAGCAGTTAGCTTACATTTGACCTTTGGACTACACAGTAATGTATAGATAATATAGAATGATATGTATTAAAAAATGCACCATATAGTTTGGTTTTGTAAAGTCCGCGTAGTTTCCGTTCATGAAAGGTCAAATGTAAGTTTCCATATAGATCACGTTGGAGCTGCATGGATTAATGTCTTTATGTCTTGAAATATCGTTTCGCGGCACTAATAAAATGTGGGTTTAGAAGAGAGGCAGAATAAAGTTTTCCTATTCCAAGTCGGTTAAATATTTATAGAGGCACTGATGTTGCTATCAGTATTATAGAGTACTAGTCAAACTTTGACTGCACGTGGTAAACCAGTTGAGTTGAAATAAAAATAATGGATTATTCGATAACCGAACAGAAATAAAAACTGATCTTACGTACACAACCACACTTATTACCATTTCTTTATTACCTTGTAAACTAACCAGTTTCGTTTAAGGAGTACTTCCTGAAGTGAATAACAGTTACTTTCACTGGTTAGTTCTTATAACTAATAGGTGAATGAGTTTCTTGTGTTTCATTTGAGCTGATTACAGTGGACTTATTCCCAGTGGATCTCATGTACAACAGAGCTCATATGCGTAGAAAAAAAAGGAAAGACAGAAGTGAGAGCTATTAATAACGTTGGTGGTATTTATTAAAGTCCAACACTGATAAAGTTCTGGGAGGTTGAGAAATGTGTTGGTTGTTAGCGAGAAGGCCAAGGTTTTATTACAATATAAGGGTATGGCGTATCTTGAAATTTTATCACCAACAGATACGACAAAAACATTATTAAACCAAAACAAAATTGTGCTTCCGTTTGATTAATGAACCTTCTTCCTTTCTGAAATATTAATTCCCAAAGTTTTTCAGTGAACGTCACACAACAGTTGACGTAACGATGACGTCATTAGGCCTAACCCATATATCCTTCTTGCTAACTGAAGGTTTCCACTTTTGACCCGTTCATTATATTGATATATATATATATATATATATAAATTAACAAAATAGATAGACAACTAAAGTTTAAAACTATCGTATTTACGTGAACAGTAATATGATGGTTAGGGGCGTAGATTTTTACACCCAATGGGGAATGATTTTTGCGACCACGTATGTGGACTGTTCAATTTACAAATTGGTAATCTCTGATTACGTTAACCTGAAAGCTGTAAACATGCAGTCACAGAGTAATCTTGTTGCCACGATACCTGCATGTATACTTAGGCCTACTGATTAATACTTACGAACTATCGCTTAGATCGAAAAGTTTAGAAGCACGCCTGTATTAAAGATGTACATTTCGGCTACTAAAAAATCTTACATCTAGGCCTAATTATGTAATTCGATTGGTAAGAACACGAGAATCTCAAGAACAAACACACAATTTGTAGTCCTGTGATGCAATAAAACAATTCAACAGACCCAACTGTAGGGGGGGATGGTTGTATGCACCATACCCCCACCTAAAATGAAGGGAGGATATATACCCCATCCCCCCTAAGATCTACGCCCCAGATGATGGTTATACATACGTTAGAGTCGCACCAAACACGGTCAATCCCACTATGAAATTTAATACGTGTGCAGTGTACAAGTAAGCCTCCCAGCAATGGTACAGCAGTATGTCTTTGGACTTACACTGCTAGAAACTGGGCTTCAATACCTGTGGTGGACAGATATCCCATTGTGCTTTGTGCTTAATTATGAACAAACAGACAAATATAAGTAGGCATACTGTGAAGGTAAACTGTCAAAAGAATATGTTACTTGAAATGGACTATTAAAAGCAATTGGGACATGTGATGACCAGCCAAAAAAACTACAACCATACAACAATATATGTGTATTCATAAAATGTTTTGTATTTAGTGGAGGAATTCCAGCAGTTTTGGCCCGGCATGGCCAGATGGTTAATGCACTCGATTCGTAATCCAAGGGTTGTGGGTTCGAATCTCCGTCACACCAAACATGCTGGCCCTTTCAGCCGTGGGGGCGTTATAATGTTACAGTGTATCCCACTATTTGTTGGTAAAAGAGTAGCCCAAGAGTTGGCGGTGGATGGAGATGACTAGCTGCCTTCCTTCTAGTCTTATACTGCTAAATTAGAGACGGCTAGCGCAGGTAGCCCTCGTGTAGCTTTGCGCGAAATTCAGAAAGAAACATACGTTACAGTTTGTGAGTCATAAATAAAATGTAATTTATGAATCATAAATAATTACAAAACAGTTGTTACTAGTTGGTTGTTAAACTGATTTTCTGGCGTTTCACGCTGTTTTAAAACAGGTTCAAGCGAATTTGTCCTTCGAGCACTTTAACGGTTCCAAAATTTGTCGAGTTACGGCGAAATTTTCTTGTTAAAAAAGTTTATTTCTCATATAGATACTCAAATGGACTATAACCCGAGCGCTGTCCACTACGAGGGAATAGAAACATCGGATTTTAGCGTTTTGTGTATGCTAACTTACCGTTGACCCACTTGGAGACTCAAGGAAACTTAGGGGTTGGTTGGCCATGTATTATGATGATTTTAAAATTTTATCGTTTTTGTTCTAGCATAGAAGAGGATCTTACTAGCAATAGGCACTTGATTTTAATTCAGCGTGGCGTCAAATAAAATAATTATTTTAAATATCAAACTTTCGATGTAATGACGATTTTTTCTTCCCCAGTTTTAGCTGAAATCGTGGGTAGAGATTGTTGAATATATATTTCAAAATCCGTGTTAAATTTAATTTGTTCATAGTACGGTGATATGGGTAGTATATTTTCAGCAGTAGTTACGAATCTACAAGAATTCTGACAATAGGGCATTGTTTTAATTTTCACTCTCAACACTAATTCAGCGTTATCTACGTAAACCGTAACCGGGAAACGTACAGGTTAAAAACTAAATATCTCAGTCAGGCCTTACATGACGTTGTCATGTATTTACATAATGAATAATTTTTAAATTAGTTCGCTTTCCTCGTGAAAATGAGCCTTTGTTTATCAACTTTTTCAGTTGTGTGTAACGTAATCAGATTCGAAAGATCTAGATTCGTGGTTCGACGTGGTACGTTCTAAAATATCCCGTCGTACTCCTAGATACATGTTTTATCAGTTGTTTTTTTTTCTTATTGTTATTTTAGACAAAACAGCCCTTTTGTGAAACAAAATGGGTTATAGAAACAGTCTTCAATGGGGTCAGGTCCATAATGTTTAAAACATTAAAGTCCACGTAATTTGTTGTATAATCAGTGAATGACTGCCAGTATCTTCAACCTTATTGATATACTTTTCTTGCCGATTACGTAGTTCTGGAATATAGATTTGTTCCTTCTTTCGACCGTTTATAATTTGTAGTCTCATTAAATTTCTTTCTTTGGCTCAAAGCCAGATTTTCTGTACCGGCCGGCGAGCTGTGACAGTGAGCACGCCGGCCGGCGGTATGTCGTAATGTTATTACAGTTCTAATATGTAGAATATTTAAATCTCACTGCGTTGAAAGACCTCGTTTTGAAAGTTACTTAATTTTAAACGGAAGGCGGTTCCAGCCTAGCTACCTAAATACTCCCCCCCCCTCTTTGGTTTAGATTGGGGCCGTTGCTATGAAACGAACTTGGTTTTCCAGTTTTACTATGTGTAACAAGACGTCAAAATTCAAGATAGGCACTCAGTTGGAAATCGTTTCATATTTCTAGGCTAATCGCACCGAATCATTGTTTAGACAACCGTAGTTGCTAATTATGTAGAATAGTTATTTTAAAATAATTGTTTACAACACGCCCGACTAAAACACTCGCATTAAAACGTTTGTAGAAAGCAACAAAATAGCACGAATCTTCCATTTTTAATATTTTGGGCACTTCGAAGTGTTAAACGGTGTTACCTTCAAGTTAATTATGACCTGTTTTCTGATTGGCTTAAACTGTATTATAAGTTTTGTATGTAATGGAAGTCTCATCGAATTTATGACAGTTATAAAGCCGTGAGAAAACCAGTGCTGTAGACTGTTTTAGAACTTTCTCTGTCATTTATGTTAAGTACATTTAAATCAAAGCTAACACTTTGCAACTTAATTTCTTATTAGTTTACCCGGCAGTTCGTCAACTCCTGCCTATGTAGGTTGCCCAGGAAACACTATTTTCAGTATTCGATTAACCGGTTTAGACATCGCAGATAAAGACCACATGATTAGGCTGTAAAAGTAACACGACTTCCTTTTTACTTCTGTTAGATTTCTGTTGAAAAAAAAAAACTTTCTCAGCTTTAGGATCTCGAGTGTCATTAGCTTTGTTCGTTTCATCAGTTATTGTTTTGTTTCTTAGTTCTTAGAGAATGCGTGACACATGTCACGTGCCCACTTGTTTCACGAAACAAAAGTAGTGGGAAGTAATTTTTTTGGGCAAGTTTTACGATGAATTTAGACACGATTAGACGGTAGAGTTGATTATGTGGTAATCGTGGCGTAGTGCAGACGTGATACACAGTAGAATTTACTACGTGGTAACCGATCAAACAAGTATCACGTAAAGCTGATTTTTAATATTTGTTCAAATTATTTTCTCAAATGATAATTAATATGTCTTATATTATGTAATAAATGCGTCTAAGTAACGTTAAATATGTATGTTTTTTAACTTACTGAATCAGTACTACTATATACAAATATATATGTTGTGTTTATGTACATATATACATATATATATTTTTTAAACTCATGTTGTTAGGGTTATATACTATGGTGTTCAGACGTGCCCCAGTTTGGCAGTGAGGCTTATCGAGGACTTTGACCCAGAACGTTAGGCCTAAAGTCTCCTTACATTTACTTGCAGGGTGGTTTATTTTTTTATATAAGTACACAGCGAGTAAAAACATCATGCATCAGTAATTAGTGTCTTTGTTTCATGGCTTCGCGACTACTTTTCTTAGCTGAGAGAACGAACAATCAACTGAATCACAGAAAACTTCACTTAGTTGAGATCAGGGTAGAGTAGATGGGTTGCAGTATTTGTAGGAACTTATTACCACAAACAAGTGAGAGGGAAATAAAAGATTAGAAGTGCTTTGGGGCGAATTTATTTTTAAAATTCCTGGCCAGGAAAAACAAAAAAACATGCTCATATTTCCACGAGTGACCTATATATACAAAAAAGAAAGGGAAAAATAGAAACGAAGTAAAATATCCTTAGTGACTGGATTAAATTACCTGTATATTGTTCTTTCAAAATCATAATACCAGAAAAAAACATTTTTTAGAGTAGAAATAAATTGTTTGTTTGATTTTGAAATTCGCGTAAAGCTACACGAGAGCTATCTGCGCTAGCCGTTCCTAATTTTGCAGTAAAAGACTAGAGGGAAGGTAGCAAGTCATCACCACCCACCGCCAACTCTTGGGCTACTCTTTTATCAACGAATGGTTGGATTGACTGCACATTATAACGTCCCCACGGCTGAAAGGACGAGCAGATTTGGTAAACGGGGATTCGAATCCGCGACCCTCAGATTACGAGTTGAGCGCCTTAGCCACCTGGCCAGAAATAAATGAACTTTGACATTTTGTAGTCAGGAGCACCATTTTACAAAAAGCTTTGGAGGTGGGTAAAAAAGACCGACGTCGCACCCCCCTTTCCCCCATATACATTCCAGTTCATATATGGATTATATGCTAAGACGTAATTTATGTGTGTCTGTTAATTCGGCCTTACTAAAAATTATTATAGGGGGCGACGTATGAGTTACAGGGCCGAGAAGAAGTTACAATGATACAGAGTAAGAATTTTTTTTAAAAAAATTAACTCATACCTTTGTAGTTGACCCCCAGTAAAGCAAGTTTTTAGTAGAAAGTCAAGTTTCTATTTAATTGTTTTGTTGAACTTTCACATGTGAATAAGTTTTGTTTTGGAGCTGTTTTCTTTCTCATTAACCTTTTCGTTGGTAATGTTCACTATCAATATATATATATATATAAACCAGATTATTTTACTAAACTGCGAAAATGATTTTAAAAAAATCAACAACAACAAAACATGCCAGAGTAATCGGCCTCGTGTCGGAAGTACTCGGCCTTACATCGAGAAAACCTAATTACCCTAATCACAACATGTAGAGCGAGGCTATGTGGACTCGAAAATATGTGACCCACTTCTACTAAACGCCAGCCTTGTTTTTAATTAGATCACTCAGGCGGCAGAGTTGATTAGATATTTTAATATTCAACCCTCCTCTCTCACACGTAATATATATAATCCAAGTTAAGGATTTATCACGAAAAGGAAATACTGATATGCAAAAAATAAAGACGAAATACGTTTTTTTTTTGTGGTTTTTGTTTTGTAATTTCAGAATTTGAATCTCAGTTTTAAATATTTTAATTAGTAGAAACGATAATTTGAACTAAAAAAGTGTGATGTATTTTATGGCTCTGTGATTGTGGTTCCATCATCTTTGTGAAAGATATTTTCTTGGCCGAATTTTTGTAGACGCGGACTGTGTTCCAATGTACGTGGCCCGGCTGCGGCAAGCAGTATTATCTGTGCGAAGATGTGGAGAAACACGTTCGTATGCGTCATTTACGGTAAGTGCTGACGTCTAGTAAGAAGTTACTGAACTATTCTTTTCCAAAAGACATGTCATTTGAAATTTGGCCAACGGTGTTAAGAACGTAAAATAGCTCCATGCATTACACATGCATATATTACTTATTGTATAGATACCACGTTCAAATATGTGTGTTTTTGTAAACTTCCAGATTTTTGTATGTATTTGAATTCGTTATTACTAAACAAGCATTGGAAAATTAACTACACTTCCTATATTCACAGTTGGTTTTGTTTAAAATATTTTAAATCTTTTTTATCTACAATTTGTTTACTTTCAGGTTTTATAAAGTTTTGTTAATCATCCTAATAGCGTGCTTTCTGTTGAAATTGTCGGATTTCAAGTAAGATATACAGAGCTAAGAGAACAGGTTTTACTGCTTTTAATCAGGTATTTTCTTCATTTAGTCGTTCTAAGAATCAACTCTCAGACCTCAGCGACGACCACGAAGAAGAATTCTATTACACAGAAATTGAAGTAGATGAAAAGCCAACTCCTCCACGTGCTAGCCCTGAGATCCTTCTCTCATCTCCTGAATTAGCCAACATCTATACCTCATCTGCCCCTACCCTTAGTCACCTTGATATGGTGAAACCTCCCCATGAAAACCCAGAATATAGAGAACCTCAGAAGGAGGTAAAGACAAGACTATGTTTTATATGACAAGAGGAATTTTTTGCTTTGTTTAATTCTTTGTTGATGAAATAGTTTCCAACATCATTAAGTGTAACATGAGACATTTAGAATACTTTTTAAGCAGTGTTTTCTTTAAGTCTCTCATTAACAAACAAACAGAAAACTCCTAGTAATGGCATAGAGTTATTTAGTATGACTTTTAGAGATTTTCTTTAAAAGAGTTTATAATTTTCCTATTAGTGTAAAATCCAGCAGTTTATTAAAACATATCTGTGTTGCCATAATTGGCTGTTCTGTTTTTTTTGTAATGTAATGAAATTTCATTCATTATTAATATCTGAAGTTGTTAACTTGAACTTGTATATCGTATTATGTATTCATTATTAATATCTGAAGTTGTTAACTTGTATATCGTTATTTGATTGTTTTAATATGTACGCGTTTCCTCTGAATCATTCTCTCAAGTAATCATAAGTCCTGAAGATAGTGATTTAAGTCCAGGGTTATTTACGTGAAAAACATGAAGTAATAATTGTACTTGAATAATAAACAGTATAAATCTCTGGCCACTAGTGAAAGGTTTCATATGTAAAGATACAGACTGTACCTTCTGAAATACTGTTATCTTCTTACTCAGTTGTTAGTGTCAGTACTCCTTAAATAATTTAAAGGCTTTTGTATAAAATCTTAAGTTTCACAACTAGTTATCCTCACTGTAATAAAATAATATTTTCCGTCCCTTATTATTATGCTGTTTTGTTTGCTTATGATTCATTAAAACAACTGATGTTTTGTTTTGAAAAATCAGAGAGACCAGAGTCAAACATCTCTAACAAATCCAGACACTATCTCCAACTTCCAACCCATTCTTCATTGGCAACCTCATGCATATGCTGTCAGTGCTCCAAGTGACATGGTAAGGAACTATTTATTGTTTTTCAAAATTTGAACACCTTGTGTAGTTAATACAAGTTGCATACCTCACAACTATCTAGATTTTTTTTCACCCACTTTCCAAATTATAAATTTTATCCACTAAGTACAATTTCCAATATTTGTGCAATCACTGTTTTTTAAAAGTTGGTTGTGTTTCTGTGAAACTTATTGAACTTACTGATTGTCACAAGTACTAAGATTAAACATAAAAACCCAAACTTATCATTGTGAAGTTATGTAATGCCCAAAATGTTCTGAAGATTTGGTGATGTTGTGATGAATATGTGCAACACATGATCTGAAGTGCAAATGTAGTGATCAGATGTTAGAACTTTGATTTATAAATTAGTCTTATGGGGGGTATCATATGTTTTGTTACCTAGTGAATTTTCTGAAACTTAACTTGAATAAACTTGAAATTTACCTTAAATATACTTAAATTTTCAAACATTTGCTATGGGGTTGGAGGACCCCCTAGTAGGCCTTCACTGCTCTCTGAAATGTGTTTATTGAGATTTGTCCATTTATAATGTTGGTAGGTCATCCAGCTGAGTATGAGAGCCATTGTGTGCCAGTAGGTTTATAATATGTAAAAGTATAAAGCCATTATAAATATTGAAAATAAGGCTTTGTTGAAAACAGTAATCTTTTAATGATTCTGCAGGCTTTGTCCCCAAAGTACTTGCGACTGAGTCCTAAATCTTTGTCACCTACCATAAAAGGCTCTCCCACACAGAGAAAAGGCCGCTCTGAGGTCCACAAGTGTAGAAAGGTTTATGGGATGGAAAATAAAGAGCAGTGGTGTACTCAGTGTCGCTGGAAGAAAGCTTGTTCCCGATTTCTTAGCTAATGTAGATGGTCCTCACCAAAGGCGTTTTAAGTTACAGAGACCGAAATGACAGGAAATGCAGAGGATGTAGCACAATTTTGATATTCAAATAACGTGACACATGTGATCTCAGAAAACCTGGGATAAAGGAACAGATCTCACCGGCAACTTTTTTACCAGTTTTATTGCTTGTAAGAAAAGTGAATACTGATAAGTAGTAGTTCCAACCTTTTGTTAATTATTACGTTTATAGAAAACTATAATACAAATTTTGAAAGACATTGGTCATCTTTTTCTTATGTGATTTTGATACCTGTAAAGATGTAAAAAACAAAGAAAAAAAAGTAAAATATTTATGAAGAAGATTATATGTGTATAAATATACAAACAAATACATATATATATATATATACACTAATTAAACTTTTGTATTATGGAGAGGTTTTGAATTGGTTGAACTGTTACATTTATACTGACAATAAATTTGGATCAATTCTATAAAATTTGGAAGTGATAAGCTTAAATGTGTAAAAAAAACATGATGAGGTCTGTAAAATTGTAATGGATTGTGAAACTATACATAAGAAGGATCTGTTTTCATTGTGCTGGCTGGAAATATTTTATTTATATATATTGTATTTTAAAGATATATAAATTCATCTTTGTGTGTTATATAACATTTTATATTTGTGAAAGATTGAAATGATATACTAAGAATCAATATTATTGTTTCCTTGTTCCTTGTTAATCTCAGAATATCTCCTGATTCCCTATAAAATATAGAATTAATACTGATTTCTTCAGTTTCCTTGTTATCGAAATAACTATGTCTTGTATTAAATAACCTTATTAGTCTAATTTGGATTTTCCCCCCTTTTGTACTTAAACTTTCTTCTTTAAATGGGTTACCAGTCGATGGCAAAACATGCAAAACTTTTGAAGTATGAGTAAAACTATTGATAACTTCTTCTTACTGCAACATGATAGGCCTTACAGAGCATGCTCAAAACCCAAATAAATGTGACATTTATATAGCTCTAGTTGTCACATTGAGTATCGTTACTATTTTTATATTGAAATTTTAATTTTGTTATAAACGTTTGAATGTCTGTTAGCAAGTGTTAAAATATCTTTGTGAAATTAAAAAGAAAATATTAAATTATATTGTTCAACAAGAGAGTGTAAAAAGAAGTACTTGTGTATGTGTTTTCCATGAATGTTTATATATACATATATACACATATATATATTAAACAGTGAATGCAACATGTTTGTCTGTTCTAGTTAACCCAATTCATGTGCAAAAACATCAGAATAAAAAAAAATGACAAAGGCACTGTTACACAAATATTTTAATAAACCAACATCTGGTCATTGAGGTAGTACAAAGTTCATAATGGCTGTAAAAAAAATGTGCCATAGGCAGTAGTTGTGTAGGCTTAAAGTACAAATGAATTTTCTATAAATTATCACTAGGTCATCATGACAACTTTTCATTATATGCCATTGGTGTTCACATTTGTAAAATTTATATGTTTGCCTGTCCATGTCAGAGTTTGTAAATACACTCAGTTTGATGTTTTCTTTTGTTCAATGAGTTAATCGCATGTGGGTTTGTGTTTTCATTTAGGTACTTTTTTAACTAATATTAGCTGACTTATGGAGGTGTTGCACTGTGAAGGATCTAACTGGCTTATAAATGATTGTTTTATAATTGTCAGATTATGTATGTAAGTGATAAAGGATTTTGTTTGGGTTTTATTATTATTTTTACACTAGTTACGGTGTTTGGGCTAATAACTTCAAGATATACCATTTGGTCTATGGCTCTGTAAAGCTACATTGAGTGACCGTTGGCTACATTGGTGTTTCGTGAGGCTGGCTATTGGGTTATTTTCATATGACAATCATAGTTGTTAAATGTTATTGTCCCATGGAAGTTTATCAGTATATATTTCTATGACTAATTAAAGTAGCTCATTTTTATAAGTAACTTTGATGATGACAGTTGTTTTTAAAGGGCCGTAACTGCAATACTGTGCACATTAATTACTATGTGTATCTTGGCTACTGACTTTATTAAACTAGTTATTAAATCTGTAGATTGGAAGATTATTTATAAAGCAAATTTCTAAGACATGGATGAAGATGTGGAAGATATCCAAAATTATTTTGAAAAATTATTTGGGTATTTTTCAGAAACTTGTAACATATTTTCTGAATAGCCTGTCAGACAGTAAATCCTCAACATCCTGTGGTACATGCATGAGTTTACATTCTAAAAAACAAATTTAAAAGTATGCAGTAGAAACTGGTCTCAAACAATAAAATTTATAGACTTTAACAGCTTGTAAGATAGAAGAAATTTGTAAAAAAAAATACATTTCAAAGTATGCAGTAAAAACCACACTAGAATAATACAACCTAAACTTTAACATCTTTTAAGACTGAAATATTCTAAAAAATACATTTCAAAGTAAACAATGAGAAAACAGACTCAAATAATTAAATTTAAATGTGAACAGTTTGTAAGATTGAAATATCCTAAAAAACACATTTTAAAGTAAAGAATATAAACCAGACTCAAATAACAAAATCCTAACTTTAACTGTTTGTAAAAATTAAATATTTTATTCTATCTGCTAAATTAGTTTCAGGTTTATGAATACATGGTCTCACCACTATGTTACTGAACACATTCCACATAACTCCAGGTTTGAATGCATTATAAGAGCTTATAGTGGGTTATACAATATGGTTCAAAATTGGTGATTGGCTGTCATCTACTTGATAAATAGTTAAGAATTAAGGATTACTGTACCAGCCATTTCTATCTATATGTTACTTAAGGTGCTGATTAGGTTACAAACACCGATAACATAATGTACAAATAATTAAGACCTTATTAACATATTGGAACATGTAGTTGGTTAAGTATTTATGTAGTTTAAGTAAGTATACACAAATGTCAACTTTTTTCATCTATTATCGAAACTGTTCAGTTAATAACCATGGAATAACTGTTGCATGAAATGTGTAAAATTATAATAATGTATTTCAAATTAAAAGTGATTTAATATGCAGTTCATGATTAATTGTATTTATTTTCTCCATAAAACATTTACATTAATTAACAATATAATTTAAGTGCACATATCATCTATGAACAGCATATAATATCATATATCCATGCATTGGCGATAGTTGAAATGTTTATAAAGTAATACCACACAAATTAAATGACAGTGGATCTTGAAAGCTAAATAAACTTCAATATCATACATCACAAACATAACCGTTTTAATATGTCATGAATTTGGCATTGTGAATTTGGTGTATTTGTATTTCCAGAAAAAATCTGACAAGATGTCACATAAAAAAGCTTCTAAAAATTATCTCTTTTTTAGGTGTGAGGAATAATTTGATTCATTGGATAGGAAACTGACTAAATAGAACAAAACATTGTTTTTATAAATGGAGTTCAGAGAAACTAGGATAAAGCCACAAGTGGGATACTCTGGGACTCATCAGTAAATCAAATATAGCAAAACTTATAATACTGACGATAAATTTGATGGGAATAACCTTAGCAATGATATGAAAGAAAAGGATTTTGATTTTCTGGTTGGTCAGCCTCTTAAACCATCCAAACAGTGTGCTATTGCTTATGGCAAGGTAAATTGGAATTTGGGTTGTATCTACAGAAACATTGAAGAAATACAGGTCTAACCAGTATATATGTCATTGATTAGGGCACGTTTGGAGTACTTTGTTCAATCTTGGGATCCTTATCGTAGACAGGACATTCCTTTGCTGGAAAGAGTTCAGAGAAGAGTTACCAGGATGGAAAAGTTGTCGTACAAGGACAGGTTAAGTTCTCTATAAACATTCTCTTGAAAAAAATAAGTGAGGGGTAATTTGATTGAGGTGTTTTAAGATTATTAATTAAACTGATAGTCATAATGCATTATATTGTTTCTTATTTAATGGTTAATTAATATGTTAGAATTAGGAGCCATAAATATAAATTTTGGCAGTGTAGAAGTCACTCACAGAGCTTTTTTTTTTCTCAGGGTGATTGCATGTGAAATCGATAGCTTTCAAATGTGGTGGATGCGGTTATTTTACGGGAAGGAATAATAAATATTCAAATTATAATAGTTGACTTTGAGTATTTGGCATTCATTATAAAAGTTAGGTTAGTGTTTGAGACGGCGTATATAGCACAATAAGTCTCACGTTGCCTTTAAATTGTTATGTGTAAATAAACGAATTTCCAGGTGGTGCTGCCATCTAGGAGGATATATATTTAAAACGTCATATAAGAAATGAATTTTGTTAAAAACGCTGTAACATATTTGAATTATGGTTGATTACATATTACTTTAACTAGTTTTTACCTGATGTATTATTTGATAATATTGTACTTGAGTCACTAAAGCCGCTATTTTGTGCTGTGAAGTAAAAATGTTGGTTTTAACATCCTCTAGATTGTTACTACGAACGTGACTTTGTGAAATATTATTTTTAAAATAAAAATGGCAACTTTATTCAATAACTTGGATTGTCTTTGGAATAATCACTACTTATACTACAAAAATGAAAGTACCATTGACTAATCTTTGAATCTGTTTATTTTGTGCGCAATTAATAAAGTTAAACACTGACTTGAAGGACACTTAACCGTGAAAGAATGTAATTATCTTATTTGAATTCCAAAATATATATTTAATTTTTATAATAGATAGTTGACCTATCAAATGTCTCTCGAAATAAATATATTCAGTTGCTGTCAAAACAAGTAATATAATTTCAAGCACTTTTAATGTTGATCCTGAGTGCTTGTGGATTGTTTTCGACTACATCTTGGTGTTCATGCTGAGACCTTTTTTAGCCCTATCTAATACGAAGCTACTTAAAACAGCTGTCATATGTTTTTTATTCGAACCAACAAACTAATATATCAAGCCTTACATAGAATTCTGTAACGATCAGAAGACCGATAATTCAGTTCTTAAAACACCGAACAAATAAATTGAATGTCCTGACAATCAAGACTAAATCTGATCGAGACAAACTGTTTCTCATTCACTGCAGAAACTAAAATAATATTTATTTCTAAATCATGAATATTTTATTTAAAGGTTTTTATTGTCTACTTTATTTGACTTGTTTTAATTCCATTTGCTAAAAGCAATATATATATATATATGGTTAAATGAAACACGTTAAATTTATTATATTTAGATGGCGCTTGGAGCAAGTAAAAAGGATTTTATTACGTACCTTATATAAATAAGAACGTCATACTCCCACTTTACGTTGTGAGAAGTAAAATTTTGTTATTGTAATTAATAGTTAAATTCATTAATTTATGAAATGTCTGAATTTGATGCATTTAATAATGGAATTTCACCGGAAGATGACCCAGCTGCTGAATTTCTGGCAAGAGAACAGGATGAATTAGCAGGCCTAGAAGATGATGTAAATTTTGAGCCTTCAACATTGACAACTGCACCATCCGAGGCACACCAAGTCACTGCTAATTATCAGAATGATAACGGTAAATCTTTACAATTTTAGAAGTATTACCATAATGTTTTGCTTTGAAATTACACAGTCTGAATGAAAAGTTTGTAAATACGATATTGAATATCGTTTTAGAAATCAATGCTACGTAAGATGGAGTGAACCATAATGGCCTACTGGCGTGAGATTTACTGCACGGTTTTTTTAAAGTGACTTAAAACACTTAGCTTAATGAAATTGACCACCACAACTGATATAAACAATGATTAATTAAGATCTAATTAATGATGATTTTGGGTTTTTTTTCGCGTAATTAAAATTGAATAGTTAGTTAAGTTACAAATATTGGCATGTCAAAAGACATTTTCTCGCAATAATAACAATAAATTGAATAATGATGCATTAGAAAGGTAAATTTTATGAATAATTTTTAATGATGTTGTCTTAATATAGTAAAACTTTCGCATTCATAAAAGTGCCACAAGCCCTGTAGAAGAAGAGTGTCTGGGAGCATGCACCACCACATTTTCTTTATTCAGTGAAGCAGCTTTTGTAATCTGGTAGATTTTCGAGATCATTGCCATGCTGAATTTGATCTAGATTTAGACAGTCGAACAGAATTCAGTATAGGAAGTTGCTAACTTACCTTAAAAAATGGTTTTTGAATACTAATGCATGTGTGAGATAATAGGTCAGATAAATGACTTTCATAATCAATACATTAATTTCGTAGCTCTGTAGATATATTATAAATTGTGTTAATGAGAAGTTTTCGTTATATACCATTCAAATCATGCAGCCCTTAGGCTAAAAGAAATTTAAGCTTTTAACCTGTTTTGATTTTAATTTTTGGATTGGATTCAGACTTTGTTATTTAGTACTTGTATGATTTGTCAAGACTTTGAATTGTAGAAATTACCTTTAAAGTTTAAACTTGTATATTATTTTGATTATTTTTGTGTTCTAACTTTTAAAGTTTAATAATTAGATGCTTGGTACTGCTTTAGTATTTTAACTATTTATTCTCCATTCAGCTGCTACTTCTAGTATCAAATGCTATTGGAATTACACCCTCTTGAGGTGTTCCAGGATTAATTTTGGTTCTTCCAGCTATTGATTACACTTTTAAATTTTGATTTATATTTACATACAAGTGTACTATTATCATAACTAGAGCACAGTTATAATACAAGACCTGAAGCACTTCCTGTTTTAGTTATAGCATGTTCAATTTAAGAAACATTGGAGCTTGGTGTAAAGATATGAAACTATGACCTTCTGACTTTCTAAATAACAAAAATTAATGAATGATACTTATTTATATTTTTCTTCAATTTTTTTCATTCTACTGATGTTTAATATATAAGAAACTTTAAACTGTGTGTTCTGTATACTCGTTGAACTTGGGGGGGGTTCAACACTGCTTATCCCTTTCAGCATGAAGCCAAACATTGAATTTTTTATGTTCTTGCACACTTATACCATCTTTGCAATGTGGACCTCAAAACATTGTTTAGTCCATTGAAGTAAATATTATCCAGAAATGCAGCAGTACCAACAGGTACCCTTTGACCACCTTTTGTGTCAGCTTGGAGCAAACACTGTGTTGCTTACTACTGGAAATCCAGGTAAAATAGTTTTTCTGGTTAACTGTGCAGTGAACTCACCACATTGTAATTGTGGCTACATTCAGGATCTTCAGAAAAAGTGGCCAGTACCACTTTTTATCACAAATCATTGGGTGTTATGGTGTAGGTTATGGGTGTTATGACATCTTTCTCTCCTCTCTACACCTCTTGTTTTGTATAATGGACCAGAGCATGTTTCCTCATTGCTAGTAATTGCAACAACAGATTTGTTTACCATATTGCTAAGTACACATTCCTGTTACTACTCTCAACATCAAAATTAGCATCTATGACATCAACCAGTGTGGAAATGATATATGTCCAGTGGTTGCTGTGGGGCTTTTTGTTCCTTTCTTTGATACAACTGAGTTTTTTTCTCCAGTGAGAAGTTCCAGCATGTCATCTGAAATACCGTTTTCCAACTCTCATAGTGATGTTCCAGCAAGTTTTCTGTTAAACCAGTGTTTGCTGTAGGAAGAGTTTTACCAAAACCACATTTTATCTTACACTTAAGTTCTGTTTTTTGTTTCTTTGTAAACTGTCATCCATCATCACTTTTAGTTTCTTCTTCCACTTCAAGTTTTACCCTGGTTCATATTCTTCTTGTGGGCTATCGGGAACATTTTTAGTGTCACTTACTTGGCTACCTGAGTCCCTGGTAGTTGGAGCCAATATGAAAATGTTGAGTGCATGCCTGAAGTTTTCTGCAGTGTCTTCTTGGATTGTAATTACTGTCATAGGTTTTCTGACTCCATAAAAGATCTTGCATCCATGATCTGTAAATCAGATTTTTAAATTGTTTTTCATTATTTGTGATCATAAACAAAAAATATTGTAAGTGTTAAAACTTGTAAATTCATTACATGGATGGGTTTGCTGTTGGGTGAGTGCCACTTTTAAAGCAGTTGATATACCAGTGGTACCACATCAGCAATTCCCACATAAAGAACATGGACATTTTCAACCACTAAATATTGAAAAACAAAACCATACATCTTGCAATGGAATACTAGAATATGTTAGCCAAATTGTAGTATTCAGCAGAAATAGTTTGAGCTCTGGCGTTTCTGCATAGTACATATTGTTGCATTTGGTGAAAATTGTTATATTTTGTGTGTTTATCAAGCTTTTAATACCAGATCAATTTTGTTCTTTTGTAACAGAGATGAGGATATCAGTTATCAATATGTGGAAAATGCTAGTAGGGCTAGAAATTAATTTGAAACTGATTTTCTAGGCTCTGTATATAGTTTTCCCCATGAGGAACACTTGGCAGGAAAATGGACAACACTAAAATAAGAGTAATTTCTTGCATATTTATTATAAACTGTACTGCTTTTCAAATGAATTATAACATGGGTGAAAAATATTAAAAGCAGAAAGCCATACTCATTATATAGATTATAAGATAAATATTGGGTTTCAGCAACTTTTTGCAGTCAAGGAGCATTGAAACTTAATTGCTGTGAAAAATAATCAGATCTTTAACCTTTTGTGTTGATATAATGTAATGCCTATCTTTATTTATGTACAAGATAACCAGATAACATTTTTCTGTTATTATATTGACCATCTTTAAGGAATGATCAATAAATAACCTAATTTGCTGATAATATCAAGATCTTGGATGTTACTGGCTGTGAGAAGGATACTGCTACTTTACAAAAGGATTTAGTGTGTTGGACAAATAAATAGCAGATGCATTTTAATAATAATAAATGCAGAGTAATGTATATGCATAATCAAAACTTTATTTATAAATGTAATTTGATTGGGAACAACCTGAAGTGTTGTGAAGGAAAGATATCTTGGTTTGATGGTTGATCAGTTTTTAAGCCATCCAAGCAGTGTGGTATTACTAGTGGTAGGGTAAATAGGATGTTAGGCTGTATATACAGAAATAGAGTAGAAGTTTAAATAGGTTATAATTTCATTGTATGTCACTGGTTAGGCCACATTTGGAGTATTGTTTCATCTTTTGTTTCTTACCTCAAGAAGAACATGAAATCTTTGGAAAGGATTAAGAGAACTATTAAGAGTGCCTGGGGTGGGGGGGGTTGTCATAGAAGGAGAGGTTTTCTTTTTAAAAAAGAAGAATTGAGGGGTCTGATTGAAGTCTTCAAGATCAAGTGAACTGATAGTAAACTTTAGGACTAAGGGATGCATTAAATTTTAACAGGATAGGAGTCATCTTCAGCTTAGTTTTAATTCACTAAGAGGGTGGTTGGCCTTTACAATAGGTTTCTTTATATATTGTGGTGGCAGTAAATTTAAGTGAGTTCAAGGAAAATCTTGCTAAATATGATTAATAATGGTTGATGTTGAGGTTTATTATGTATTAGTTTAGAGAATGGGACAGAGTAAATGAACCAGTAGGTCCCTTGTTGTTCTTGAACATTATGTGCAGATAGACAACCAGATCCTTAGCCTTTTTTTGTTGATATTATATTGACCATCTTTTAGGTACCAGTAAAGGTAGCCAGGTCCTTAACCTTTCTGTGTGAAAAAATATCTGAATTTGAAAAGAAATTTAAGCATCTATTTGTTGGAGATACAATGGCTAGTAAGATAACTTTCAATAAGTTAAACAGGACTACTGAGGATAGAAGTAGTGGAGTAATTATTAGCAGGTTTTGTTATAGAACAGTACCTTGAGAAAGTGAAGCAGTATAAGAAAGGTGGAAGACAAAAGGGACAGTTAGGATTGAAATATAAAAAAACATGGAGATTATTGTTGTAGGTGACTCTAATATAGCAAATATATAGAATGATTTGTGTGGTAAACAGGAAGAATTAGGTTGTTATCCAGGAGAAAGGGGGGTGAAGGATATAACCAACTAAGCAATTAAGGGTGTTACTGGTGATGCAGTCTTTGTTCTTTACATAGGGGCTAATGATATTGTGAAGGGTAAGTCAAAGGAACTACTTGACAAGCACAAGGAATTCATAAAAGCATTTAAAGAAACAAAACCAGTGATTTATGTCGAGTATACTGGCAAGACTGGCTTAACTGTGGGAATGACATTGTTTAGGTTACTACAGCTGATGCTATGCTCTTTGCAAGAAGATGAGCATCTTTTGTTGGTTGCATTGGTGATTTGGAAAAGGAGCCTTTTGAAATAGATGATTTAAATGCAAATAGGTTAGGGGTTGGACTGTTTACTCTTACTGTAGTAAGGAGCACAGTAAATTGGATGTAGAGAAATAAAAACAGGTGACTTTAGAGCACTGGTTGGAAGACAAGGTTTTGATATATTGGAAATATCTGGAACCTGGTTAAATGCAGAGATTTGGTGACAGAAGTTTCTTTTGAAGCACAAGATCATTGAGTATTTGATTGCAAGAGAAGGGAGGGAAGAAATGACTTGTAACATTTGAGTTCTGTTCAAGTTGAATCTATTTGTGTTTATTAGTTATTAGAGCAGAAAGCTTTTCTTTGGATTTCAAAATCACCCGATGAAACTGGTGAAATTAATGACAAATTGTCTAGTCATATAAAGAATAAGTTGTTACAGAGGTTATAATTATGGAAGTTTTAATTTCAGGCATATAGACTGAGAAATGTTGGATCTTGAGGGAGACAATTTTTTGTTGAAAATAGTTTTCTTTATCAGTTGATGTGTCAAAATAAACAATGTTAGGAATGGAGTAGAACTGTTGAAGGATGAAACAGGGATGTTCATGTCCAATAGTTGAGATGACTGGATTATTAATTTCTACTTTTTCATCATTATATCCTAATGATTTCAGTAGGGAAACATTCTTTTGCCATTCTCTGAAGAGGTTACTCCTTATTTAGATGGTATACATGTGGATTTGGTTTATCTGGATATTCAGAATGCTTTAAAGGTTGTTTTCGTAAGTGTAGAGAATTTGCTAGATGTAAGCAGTGTGCTGTTCTTTGTGGCAGGGCACAGAGGGTTTTAGATTCTGTCTACAGTAATATTGAATACAAGTCCATGCCATCATTGGTGAGCCTACATTTCGAGTGCTATGTCTTGGGCTTCTTGTACTAGGAAGAACATTGAACTGTTAGAAGGGACTCAGAGGAGGGCTACTAAAAACATTTGGGGTGAGAAAATTGTCATTTACAGCCAGGTTCATATCTCAACTTTTTTCCTCTTAAGAAGAGTTAAGACAGGATGAGAATGAGGTGTTTAAGACTGTTAAGGAAATTGATATTTTCATCCTTAATGTTGAAAATGGTAGGTCTAGAGGACACAAATTTGGTAAGGTAGGAGTCATCTTCAGCTAACAGTTTCATTTTTCTAAGAGAGTAGTTGGCCTTTGGAATGAGTTATTTTTCAGTGTTAGATGCTGTTAATTTAAAAGAAAGCCCAATAAATATTTGAATGACAAAAGCTTGTTCTTTGAGTTTGATATGATGGCTTAAGTTTGTTCTTTCAAGGTTATGTCAAAAGTAAAGGTACCCAATATTATCAGTGGAATTAGTATAGTTTTGAGCATTTAGCCTATACTTTATTATAATCCATTAATACTGTAGAAAGTATACAGAAATAAATTTGACACCACTATTATTGTGTACTTTATGAGAGGATATCACTTCAACAGAAACTGGCAGTGTGTTAAGCTTTAAGGCTGTTTTATTGTAATGTGGTTGGGAAATGCTAGTTAAACTTTAAATCATTTGTGTGTCGAAGAATGACATCAAAAGGCTGACTGACCTTCTTTCATTTAACCTTTTTGATGAGAAAAACAAATTAAAAATGTTTTCATGAGTTAAAACATTTATTTTTGAAACTTTTGATTCATGATTCTAATCCTCTTGCTCGGGTTAGGAGGAAAACTGTGCAGAACCAGTTTGTGAAAAATTCAGGTACAATTATCAAATGTTTTCCTTCAGTGGATAAGGTACTTGGGTAGTGTTATGCTTTACCTTTTTCAGTTACACAGCAAAAAGACAAACATATTGGTCTTGTCAGCTTTGTATAGCTTTTTTTTTTAATATTTATGTGATCTAGTTGGCCTGATGTACAATTCAAAATTTTTACTAAAAGTAGTTTGTGGATGTACTGTTTATGGTGTTTTTAAATACATAATTGTCACTGATCACATTCCTTTTTTGTAGAATTCATGGGAGATGGGGAAACAGACATGTTTGGCTTTGAGGCAGATAATGAGGTAAGATTTACTCGTAAATGTAGCACTGAAATAAGTTTTGATGTACCTTTTAACTTCACTTAAGCATGTGTTAGGCCCACGTTTCATTTTTATTATAGTATGTATCATTATAAACATTTCTCTAGCAACATATTTCACAGATAAAAGTTAAAAATCAGTATATTTAAAAAGTTAATATTTACTTGATAGAACAAAAAAATTGTTTAGTATATGTGAGGGAAGGGGGTTTGACAGTTTTTTCGGACACTTTTGTTTCAGCCGTTGCAGATGAACGGACCACAAGAACCTCTACCAAACTTAATTTCCAGTGCAAAGCCAGTGGCCCGAGAAGAACCGGAAAAGATTTGTAAGTGGAGAGAAGAACATCAGAAAATGTTGGAAAGGAAAGGTGAGATGTGTATCTACTTTTCTTCAAATGAGATTAAAACTTCTTAAGCTGACATTGTAAGCAAATCAGCCAAGTCTACTTTTCTCTCTCCCATCTTGTTGCAAATCCTTTACAGTAGTTAAGGTTGGTATTGACCAAATATAACCATATTCCTTATCTAAAGACAATATTGTTTTGAGTTATTATAAAACAACAAATTAATGTATCATATTGTTCAGATGAAGAAGAAAGATTTAAAAAAGAAGAGATGCACCAGACTGCTGTGCGAGAACTTGAAGAGTGGTATGCTCGTTACTACGAACAGATAGAGAAAGCAAAATTTAACAACAGGTGACTTTTCTTGATTATTATACTAGCTAAGGAATTATTTTTGTAAGATCCAAACTTTAAAATATAAGGAACAAAATACTAGGGAATATTTAGTATTTGTTAAAGTATTACTGCCAATGTAATTCAGCTGTAAAGATTAAGTCTAGAGAAGATCTGTGTTGTGGATCTCTGCAATGGTTCATCCATTTCTTTTTAATCTAAATATTATTAACATTTGTACATTTCTTTAGCATGCAGTTTCATAAGCCATCTTTAAAATAGAAAATGCTTATTTTAAAAATATTTTTCATTTATTAATGAGATATTAAACAAAAGCCACATTAAAATGTTGAGTTTGACTGTATTAACTGCACTCTTTTCTTCAAATGCTGCTGTTCTTTCAGGGAGGTGTTGAAGTAAGTAAATATTTTGAACACTTGGAAATTATTACTATTATTAAGCAGGTGCTGGTGTGTGATCTGTTTCTTTAAAGCTCAGCTCTTGAATAGATGCTGAAAGGTTCTTATGTTACTTAAATTAAAAAAAAAAAAAAAGGTTTCATGTCTGTCTTCTCACCCACATGAACACGTAAGTTGCATCCTTACTGGTATTAAGTTTGTACATACTAATATTTTCCTATAATCATTGCAACTGTTTTGTCTGGCCCCTAAGTGACTTTGTAATACTGCTATCATGTGTAAGGACTATAAATTCGGTCTCTCTGGCGAAGGTGTTTATTCTAACATTTCTACATGGATTCTGTCTTAAGTGTTCCTACAAAATACAACTTGAATTTAACATGGAGAATGTTTATATGTTGTGTAAGAATGGTTGGGGAGTTGGCTAGGGGCAATGTGAAATACTTAAATCTTTTTTCTTCTTAGGAATGCAGAAAATGAATATGTTAATGAACAAGACACCCCTCACCAAGCTGGGCCAGAATGGGAGGGAATTGCTGGATGTGTGACTTCACTCCCAAGACATCGCGTGGCACCAAAGACACTTCTCGGATGCGGTCTATTATTCTCCAGCTAAAGCAGACAGCATTAGTCCGTAAACCTGGAGTGGGCGAGGCTTAAGCTGGAAACTTGAAAAAATCCATACACTACTCATCTAGGGTAATGCTTCTATTTACTTGAAGTCCTTTTACCATATAGTTAATTTTGGGTGTTTCTTCTTATCACCATGGCTGGGTTCAGAGTAGGAGTGGACTACTGTTACATGGATGTATCATTTAAAATAAAGATCAACCTGTCCTGTCTACTACATTTCATCTTGCTCCTGGGTAATAGGTACTAAGCTCTCATGCAGTTTCCACATGGAAGAAATTAAGGTTTCAGAATGGTACAAAATTACCCCTAACATTAGTGTGGTTGAAAATCATTTTATTTCCTACATTTTGAAATATACAACATTTACAAAGCATCCCAAAGTCCAACACTTAAATCAGAATTAATGGAAAAAAAAACAACTCATCCTTACCCACTGTTACTGTCACCTACAATGATGTAATTATAGAAATTTCAACTTAAGTCTATGAATCGCACCTGCTGTCGTGGAAGGGACACTCATTGAAAATGCATTTCCCTTTGCTCATTCCCTTTTGTAACAAAGGTAAATTGGACAAGGATGGCCTTTGAATAGAGAGGTACCTAAACCTACATAAAATCTAGCATAATATAATCCACACATACCAGATTAAAACAAAACATCTGTATACCAATTTTACAAACAGCATATATTACATGTCAGTTACAATTATTAATAATATGACGTAGTCAAATTTTACTTGCACCTACAACCACAGTCAAAACAAAGGTTGCTTAATATTAGGCATGCATGCAGCTTAATTGGGAATAATTAGGAATGACTCATTTACAAAGGCCATAACATGTCTGTAGCAAATGTACAAATTTGATTTGATGATGAATTCTCCATTTGAATTTTTACATCATGTGATTCTGAGTGTTACAATTTACATTTATACAAAGCCCAGAACACCAAAAGTCACTACCTTACTCTAAACACAAGAAAAGCACACAGCTACACTATTTAAAAGGGTGTTATGCAGATAACCATGGCTGTTGCTTGTGTAGTAATTATAAAAATTCTACCTATCACTTACTGTTTATACAAGTTTTGTGTTAGCCAGAGCTATTATTACTGTACGTATTCTTGTCCATTGAATGTGTCAACTGGTTCTAGTTGTTTTATTAGAGGAAGAGAGGAGGAGATGGAAGGTTGGTGGTTGTAGACCCCAGACTAAGAAAATTTTTTTTAAAGCTATACCGAGCTTCAGATACTATAAACCAACTTTAATCAGTCTATTTTATCCTATCACCTCAACATTGTCTAATAAAATGAAAGCAGCATTTCTTTCACTTTACCATATATAGGGAGAAGGTTCTGATTATGTAAATTGTCACTAGCTACTATGGCCATGGGTGTAAAATTTGGCACTTATTTATAAACACTACACAACTGTATAAGAACACATATGAAATTTGTTTCTCTATAAATCAATAAACATGATTGAAAGTCAGTAAAATAGTAGTGCCAAGGTTGTTTCCTCAAAATGTGTGAGTTTACTTGATAGAAGAGTTTGAACAGCAGACTTTATCCTAAGGCTAACCTAGCAGCTTACAGTGAAGTTTCTAGTGTATATATACACTAGGCGATAGAATCAGTCTTACGTATTGACAAAATCTTGTCGAGATGCAGAAACGTAACATTGGTTTCACCCCTATGCACAGTTACAAGAAACTGTTATCTGTGAAACTAACCACTGTTGATTGCTGTTTTAGGTAAGGACTGAATTAGTGGAAAACAATGCCACCACTACCTGTTGTTCAAATACAGGATTAACATACCAGGATTGGTGGGAATAAAGAAATTTGTTTTGACTTAATTCTTATATTAAGTACACCCAGTGGGCTGGTTTCATGTTACTTTCATGTCTGTAAACAGCATCTTTTTACTAGAAACTGTTCAATGTAATTAATTTCCAATGACAGTACTTACTCCCACAAGCCCTTTCTTCTCCACACCTCTACCACTTCATTCAGTAAAGTTGTACTGGCAGCCATTGTGACAGAATGTGTAGCTAACACAACTGGAAAATATATTTGATAAACTAGGAACACACCATATTACCAGACTTATTACTCACTTATCCCCATCGTATCTTTTGTGGAAAGTAAATAAAAATAAAACAGGGATTATACATTTGGTTAAGAAAAAAGCCAAATGGGTGAAGGATAGATGAGAAAGCTCACATTCTCCTTACTTACAATAAATAAATGGAGTTACTTGAGTAAATTACACCTCACTCAGTTTTTTTTTAGTAAAATGGTTTTTGAAGTTTTCTCTCCTCCCACAGTTGGTTATCGTGAAAGCTCTGACCACAGAGTTGGAATGTCCCTTTAAGTGAGGGTCTCCATCCAGAGACTTGGCCAAGACACTTTACTCTGTTCTGTGATGAGTAAAGAGGTACAGCTGGGGTCTGTACCTCTTGAAAGCACTGCTCCATGTACTTTTCAAAGAATGGATAATGATATTAAAAAAAGTTTAAAGTTAAACTATTAGGAGACAGACCTAGTCACTACAGTAATAGTATAGTCTCCGTCAGGCACGTATGAGAGTGTGATAGGTGACAAGACTAATATATACAGTTTGTCTGCAAAAACTTATTCTTTCCAACCAGTTTTTTCAAGTACTTACATTCTGAACTGATGAACTTCCTGTAGCTCTTTACTATTATTTCTTAGAGTGGTCAGTGTACTTGATATCCAAAGCGTCAAACCTAACAATACTGTTACTAACACTACATGTAAAGAACAAAGGATAACACCAGCACATAATCTGTTATTAGATGTCAAGACTTTATCTAAAGTCAGTTTTTCTAGATCAAAGAATCCATTTTAATAATGAAGAATATGCCAAAAGTAAACAAAATATAGAGGTTTAGCTCTAGTCAAAACCGGTTGTCTTTACATTGTAAGATAATACAGGTAACTCTGATTTTGATGTATGTTCAGTTTATTTTGGCACATTAAGTTCCAGGAAGAAACAGTCTTCCAACAGTCCTGTAAGTTAAAGCTTTTAGGCCAAGCAACATTAAAACATGGCCTTTGACAGATGAAAGCCCTGGCTTTCTATTGGTTACAATGAAGATAGTCATAAACAATACAGAGCTGTTGACAAATCTTGAAAGAATGGATGGGGTGTATAGGAGAGGTATGATTTTATTTGATGGCTTTGTAAACAAGCAAGATTGAAGGCTGTAAAAGTTCTGCTTTTTCTGTCAATTGATATTATAGTGAGTAATTTACATTAAATTTCATTTATTGAAGTGGTGGTGAATAAATTAAGAGAAACAATGCAACAATTCTCACACTAGAGAAAATTCATGACTCTTTCAAATACTGCTTTAAAACTACACTACTACTATTAAAATATGGAATATTAGCTACAAGTTTTATATTACACTAACAACAAAGTTTTATTAAATTTTGAATAGAACTCTAAAACCATTGTGATGTGCACAGTTTGACCTGTTGAATTAAGTGTCTGTATTGTTAACTTTTCTTTGCCATAACAGAATTTTCTTACATGGTCATAATCAATGGACACACTTCAATTCACCTTTATCAGGTCTGGTTACCATTTTGGATCCATTGAAAATGTCGGGATGGAAAAAAGTGACGACACCAGAGTGAAAAAAACCTAAAAAATTCTGTTCTTTGGAAGTGATACTGAATGTTTAAAAGAGGTGAGCATAGCAGTGATAGTCAGAGCCATTGGAGTAGATGATTTTACAGCAAGAACCATTTGTGACAGTGTTGCTACAATATGGAAGAGTGCCAAGTTGTACACAAATTTTAATGTCACTTGAGTGATGAAATCTAAATCAGATGTGGTGAAAAAAATGGAAACTATGCTTTCACATGGATTGAGCATGAACTGAGCAGACTTTCCTTTCTCTGTAACCATAATTTAAGAATGCTAAAGTTTGTACCATGAGCTGACAGAAACTGAAAGGGAACCATCACCCTTTGCTGCAAGCTAGGGATGGTTCAACTGTTTTAAGATTCCCCTCACATTCCACAATCTGAAGATGACTGGAGAAGCCATAGTTAGCATTGCCACAAAAGAATATTCAAAGCAAAGATTAAAGGAGGAGATTGATTACACACCAAACATGGATACATCATTGATAAAATGGGCCAGTTCCAGAAACATCTTCTCAGTATAACTCATGTTTCAATTCAAGAGACAATGGGTCCTAGATTTGAGGCTTCGAGTAACTACAAAATAAGGCCTCTCACGGTCTATAATTTTGCAGATACCAAAGTGGTACAAAAAAAGATTACCTTGTCACTTGGAGAGCAAATAAAAAAGGCTTGGATAACAGTAATTTTCTGTGCATATTTGTTAAGAGCTACACAAGAAATGGAAGTGTTACTGGGAAAAGAAAATTCTGTTGTAGTTGAAAGTCCTCCAGAACACCAAAGAAATATTACCGATACCAATAAAAATATTCAGATGTTATTTCGTCCTCACAACACCATTTCTATCCTACAACTAATGGATCATGGCATAATATCAACTTTTAAGAAATTATTGTTGTCATTGAACCTTCTCCAGGCTTACATGCAAGTGTGATCTAGATAATTAGCTTTGCATCGAGGATTTCTGGTGCCTTTTTAACATTAAGATGGAAACTGATTTTGTTCCTCGGATGAAGTGTGACCTCACTGTATGAATGGCCCATGGAAGAAACTAACTCAAGTGTGTGAATACCATTAAAAGCTTAGGATGGAGAGTGAAATTACAAACTCAAAGAAAGCCAGTGCAAGGATGCAGCTCAGCAGGTTGGATTTGAAAAGTCTACAAGGGTATGTGGATGAGCTGACTGTAGGAATGGCACCAGAAGGATGTGAGCAATGAATATCTTATGGCTAAGGAGAAGCAGATGAAAGAAATTGGAACCAAGTTCTGGTAGTGGAGGTTCATCCTGTGAGGATTCTCACAAGGGCCAATGTTAGGCTTTCAAGTTGATTACTGACAATGCCATGGATGTCTTTAATGAACAAGATACAGACCTTGAAAGAAGTTCTAAGGTGCAGAAGGGAAGTCAAAACTTTTATAAGGAGGTTTAAAATCAAAAATTGAAGAACAAATAAAGTTTCCATCAAGAAGTTCTTAAAAGAAAAGGTGCGAGTTTGCTCTACATCTTCCATTTCGTCTGTGGTTTTGAATTCATCTGGAGGCAACACGTTTCTCCACAGTTCAGATTTATGTACAAGTAGGTTGATTAGTCATTAATTTGAAAGGCAAAATCATGTTTAAGAATGCAACTACCATCATATATTACATGTTGTTGGCATCCAATTTTATGTATTTTCAATATATGCAACAATTCAAGAACACAATCCCTGCATATAACGAGTCACCTCGTACTGGAAGATTAAGACAAAAATGCAAATATCTTAAAACATCCTTGAAAGTGTGTATCATATACACAACAAATCCTAAATCTTATGATTTTAATATTTACTTGTCGGTTTACATTTATTTACAATTGTTAATATTTGTTTTAAATTCCGTTTATTTATTATTACCTGAACCTTTCTGACATATTAATGTTTGGTTATGCTTTAAATAAGAAACAAATGTGTAGAAAATCCACACCTTCTGACAAAGCTATAATAATGAAATACTGAGTAGGAAAGATAGTTTGGTTATTAATTTACATTAAGAGAAATGTTTAGTACAAACTCAACTTTGTGTTTAAAAATATAACTACAGTAATTTTTTAAAACTGAATTGTGACCTATATTTTAACCGTTGGTTGAATATAAGTTGTGTTTTCTAGCAGCCATAGACATACTGTTTACTTGCCAACCATAATGTAATTTCTCACTTGTGAAAGTACATATAACATTCATATACATACTATGTAACATCAGAGAATAGAACACTAATGCCTGAACTGCATAAAGACAATTTTTAATTTATATTAACCGTTTGACAAGGTTGGTGAGCACAATCGATTTGAAGGCTCAGCAGTGCAGGTGATACTTCCTTTATTCTTTATTCTTGTGTATTGAATTTAACATATATAGTATTGGGTACAATCAATCAATATTTCAGGGACTTTTGTTGAATTATTGCTGAAATATCATGCTTTTAGTACTGATACCATAATTAGTTGAAGTATCAAACCTAGACTCAGGGCCATGCCAAACAGTAAAGTTGTTATTCAGTATGTGATGTGAAATGTCAGCTTCCATTAACTGTTTTCCCATTCTTGAATGCAGCTTT
>NC_134837.1:1097921-1161682 GCF_004210375.1 Tachypleus tridentatus | reverse complement strand
GTTGCTAAATCTGTACTGCAAACGTTCCGCCTGTTCTCTAAATTTATAGAAGATTCTCATGAGTAAGAATCAACAATGTATGTTTCAAGAAAGGGCTAGTGTATCTTCGAATATTGTTGCCAAAATATTTTTTCTAGAATTTCGCCTAAATATTATAAATCGACCTACCAAGAGACAGTTTTAGAATACTGTTGGTCAGCTACAGTCAGTATACTATAAGCCCAAAACTATAATTGTGATAAACGTTTATTAATCAGAAAGCTACAGGTATTTGATGAGGAATTATAGATATCGAATATTAGAAACTTCAGCAAATTAACTTCGGAAGTTAGTATTTCTACAAGAACATTAGATATTTTCGTCTGAAAAAAATCACGTATGAAGAATAGAGTTAGCTAGTATTCCTGAGAAGTGAAGTGTGTCTGCGTATCAACATAAAATTAATTTGCGTCTCGTGAACCGTCAAGAAAATATTCAGTTTAATACCGGATGGAGGACTTAATATTTTTTTTGTAAGTTTGTAAAAGTTTTACATATGAGTTAGAATTAATTGCCTCCTGAATCGTCGATAAAGTATTCAGTTCCAGACCGGATGGAAGACTCAGTACTGTTTGTAAGTTTTTTTTATATAAATTATTCTTGTATCTTTGTAATAACTGTTATTAAAATTTTGTTGACAAATATCATAAATTTGATATATATTAACATTCAACTAACTTCTAAATTAAAATTAATAATTTCGGCTATTTGAAGTAGTAATACTTAATATATGTAACATGATAAATGAAAGACTCGTCCGAGATAAAGTAAAATATGTAAAAGACTGCTTTGACAGACCAAAATGAATTCACCCACAGAAGCTACCTACTTGAAGAATTTAACTGCGATGAAAACTTACATTTTAAGTATCGTGGTAACAACTGGCGTAACTTATTCACGGATATTTTAAGACCTTGAACCACTTGAGAAAGTTTTCAATTCCTATAACCTTGTTATTTATACATTCCATGACTTTGCTCTTGTGAAGCACAAATCAGTATCAATAATCAAACGCCTGTTTACACTTGAAGCGAAAATGATAAATATAAATGTCTGAAACTGCCGGATCACCAAATCCGCCATCATTTGCCTCGAAGAAGGTGAGAAACTGCACGTCAATGGTAGTTCACAATCATCACAGTCATGCCTGTGTGAAAGCTTTTAACGAGTAACAAGCGACATAATACGAAACGTTTTACTTCGAAGGATCAGCGGTTAGGGATGGGAGGTCATCAAATTATCACTGATTTGTATTATCACTTTTAAGGCAACAGAATCATTTTTATGTCGAGGATGTCGAAAAAATATAAAAATATAAAAAATATATATATAAAAAAATACATATAAACGAATGCTTTGCATATATAGAATCACTTACTGAACTCCTATGCTTGTAATGATAACTATTGTCTCGCTAAACAGGAGGACACTCGTTTTGGCTTGACCGTGACAAACATTCTTACAGCAGCCAAGAAAAGTTTTGGTGGGTTTGTACAAGAAATGTCATGTTGCAGCCATGAGTTCGAAATTCTCAACTTTCACAGGAAACTGATTTCACCTCCTTCTACAAAGGATATACAATCAAAAGCTGCCCATAAATGGTATCTTGAAAGATTGAAAAGAAACAACATCATCTATTTGAGGCAGAAGCAAATTTGTTGGTTCCATCTTACTACTTTCGATGATATGCTCTTAGAATAGTCAAACAATATATTGCCAAAGATTTGGTTTGTTTTGAATTTCGCGCAAAGCTACACGAGGACTATTCGCCCCAGCCGTCCCAATTTCTGCAGACTAGAGGGAAGGCAGCTAGGTATCACCACCCAACCGCCAACTCTTGGGCCACTTTTGTGAACGAATAGTGGGACTGACCGACACATAATAACGCCCCCACGGCTGAAAGAGCGAGCATGTTTGGCGCGACGGGGATGCGACCCGAGATCCTCGAGTCAAACGTTGTCACTGGGTCATATTACCAATAAAGACAGCCACATGAATCGAATCACGAGACAAATGGACATTACAAATGTGACTTAATATGGCGAAGAAAGGAACTGTTAAATTCCTGAGACATTGTTTTGACATTCAATTTTGAAAGTGGTGACACTCTATTGTAGTTCGCTGTCAACTTTGTTCGTACTTATGAATCAGGCTTAACAACATCCTTGTTTGAATCAATAGCGTACAGATTTGATATATGTTTCACGAAATGTCATTACATGGTCAACAAAAACCGTACTTATTGAGGTTACTTCGCAAACTTTCCGTAAATGCAACGGATCATAAATCACAATATATTTCTTGAAATTAGGATGGAAAACAACTTTCTTTCAGTGGCATACAGTGTTTAGTGAATCCGACATTCATTTCCACTATATATATCAGTAACTATAGTCTTTGCATTTAGTCTATAAATATGTTAGGACAAAGTTTAAAATTACGTTTCAGGCTACTTTCACAGAATAATGGAAGGCAAATTACAGGTGAAACATCAAAATTGTACGGATCTTCATTTTTAGTACGATATAAACTCAGGGGAAGTGCTTGTGTTCAGCAAACAGTTAATATTATTTGTGTCCCACTTTTCCTTTAATAACTGCAAACAGTCTTTCAGGCATTGTTGTAATGTATTTAATTGAAGTGACCTTTAGGATTTTACCTCCAAGTGTCTCTAATACACTCCCATAAAGTTTCTTTGGAAGTAACTTCCGATTTGTTAAGTTTTTAAACTCTCAAATCCCAGATCTGATCAATTGGGTTGAGATAGGGTCTCTGCGCTTTCCATTGTGTCATTTGAATGACTTAAGTACTTTACTCTTAGCTAAGTAACTTTCTACACAGGTTGGATGAGTGTTTGGGGTCATTGTCCTCTTGTTAGTAAAATCCTTGATGGATCACTATGTGATTATACCTCCGCTCGTATATTATTCAATATATTTTGCAAATATCTCCTGGTGTCTCAATAGAAAACACCATCAGATCCTCACACTGCTTCCTCATTCTACATGATAAGTGCTATTTATTAGAGGTAAGTATCATTCACTTTTCTTCTGACGGGTATCCAAACAAATATTTTAATCTTAGACTCGATTCACTCATAACATCCAATCACCAACAATCCAGATTTTGTACTCTGTAACAAAGTCCAGTCTTTGTTAACTGTTACCTGACCAATTCCATTATTGTTCAGTCTTCTTGATACTGCAGTTCTGGACACTTTTCAGTCATTTACTACATGGTTGTTTATCTCATGGTTGAGATCAGTGACAGTCTTCTCTTCTGTCCTGCATAGGCTGCATTACTTAACATCAGTATCATTGACTCAGGAGTTCTGGCTCTTCCTTTCCTATTTAAAAGTTTACCTATCTTGGTCTCAAGATCTATGGTGAACTTGATAGTGTTTGAGGGGAGCATTTCAAGTCTGCAGCATTTTATCAGAGAATCCAACTAGCGTCACGTGAAGTTTTTTATGTGAACTCTCTGCTCTACTGAAAATTCTCTGTACTTTGTGGGTAATGGCATGACAACAAAACCTAATATACAGTGTTAAATTTGTTTTTTTATCAAGGCTTATTGAATTGATTTCTTCTAGTATACAGCGATATCATCATGCTAGCTTCTTTCTATATAGTTAAGACACTGTATGGAGTACTATGAAAGTTATTTCAGACCATAAATTTGATCAGTATATTATTCAAACAAAACCTTTATGGCATGCTCTTGATACATTGAAATGGGAATTCTCAAGAATGATAAGTATTCTCACCCTGGTTCGTGTATTAGTGTTTCTCAGTTACTTTGACCGTTTTCTTCATGGAATCTATGTTGCTTTTCCTTTTCATTTTAACTTTACTGGATTTTTTTTATACCTGGCTGAGAATCTAGTGGCAACATGATTAGAGAACTAACTTTATACTAATAAACGTATCGAAAAAATTATTCTGATTCATGTTGCAGTCAACATATGTTTATCCATATGTTAAATTCTATCTTGTTAATGCACGATAAAGCGCCAATTTTTGTTGAGTCCACTTTTAACTCAAAAGAAGGTTCCTGACAAACAGTTAACATGACGAAACAAGATAA
This sequence comes from Tachypleus tridentatus, assembly GCF_004210375.1. Lineage (NCBI taxonomy): Eukaryota > Metazoa > Arthropoda > Merostomata > Xiphosura > Limulidae > Tachypleus > Tachypleus tridentatus. The sequence continues at coordinate 1,157,557 of NC_134837.1, read as the reverse complement.
ACTTATTGAAATCTATTCTAAAACTAACACAAGAACAAATGTTTAAACAAAGGCCTAAACTCGCAATAGTAGAAATTCTGAGAAATGTGTTTGTTTTATTACTAACGCGACTGTCTACTGCGTTTAAATTTCGTCACGTCAACACCATAACAATAACTATGTAAGTGTCATAAGAAGAAATATCTGTCTACTACTTTCAATTTCATCACGCTAAAAGCTGGTGGAGAATTACGTTTTCATCAGCAGTGCGATTGTTCGCTACTTTTTTATTTTATTTTTCAATTTAAAGGCATAAATCTGTTTTATTAACAACGTGTCCCTGACTTCCTAATTTGTTTGTCCGTAACAATAACAACAAATAAACGTTTCTGTATGATTAGCACTACTTTCTATCATCATCAGTCTAGCAACGCTGAGTTGACCATCGTTGAAATTTAATCCTGTTTGTTCCAATGTAATCCTTTCACGTTGTCACGAGATGTGTGATTCTATGACAGATTCACCTGGCGGCAAAACGTGCGTGCTGGTACAAAGCTTCTAATTCAGGTCGCAATGATAAGCCCGTCTCGACCGAAATCTTTATTTTCAAGTTAATAAACGGAACAAGTTTCGCAGTGTTTCCCGTAGTTAGAGGATTATAATGGGCTTCAGCTTGGCCTCGCGTTACCTGTTCTTATACGAGCCTCTCGTAGTTTTTTTTTTCTTAAACGGTTGTCCACACCCTTCCCATTTTTTGAGAGTATATAAAGCCGAGATATCAGAGAAACGTACAATACCACAGCAGCTCAACTAGCCTGTGTTTTGATATTTATCGATACTTCACATAATGAAAGCTGTAAGTATATACGTTATTCGTTTCTATACCTGTCTCTCAGTTAACGTGAACACAACGTCAACCTATCAAAAGTATGTTGTTTCTAGAGTTTGAAATTACATTTCCAAAATGCAGTGGAGTTTATTTCAATTTTGACAAGCATTAGATTCGATATTTCTAAACCTACAACTGTTTCACGTTAATTACATCACGTAATCTGTATTTGTAACATTGTTATATAATTTCAGCTGTCCCTTGTCGTCTTGCTCTTGGGTGTAGCCGCCGTAATGGGCGGATATTTCGGTGGATACGGTCTTGGCTATGGTCGCGGACTTGGCTACGGAGGATACGGTTATGGCGGATTAGGCTATGGTCATGGACTCGGTTATGGCGGTTACGGATATGGTCGTGGACTCGGCTATGGCGGTTACGGATATGGTCGTGGACTCGGATATGGCGGTTACGGATATGGTCGTGGACTTGGCTATGGTGGCTATGGTTATGGCCGTGGACTAGGCTATGGCGGCTACGGATATGGCCGAGGTTATGGTTGGTGGTAAAATATTCGAAGATCCCATTATCAGGTAAATCCTCAGAGACGAATGACAGAATGATAGATAAATCTATAGAGCCTGCGGAATTTGTAAAATAACATAGAGCATACTTATTAAATTTTTTCAAGATCTTAGGTAATATATAAATATTAAAAAACTACGATCATTAGTGTTAAGCTGTATAATACGACGTAAAAAATACATTCATTAGATGTTAGAAACAATGTTTTTTGTTGTTTTTTTACACTAACAGAAGTTCTTATTGGTTGTACAGTGTAAACGTTTTGTTTATTCTAACAGAAGTTCTTATTGGTTGTACAGAGTAAACGTTTTGTTTATTCTAACAGAAGTTCTTATTGGTTGTACAGTGTAAACGTTGTGTTTATTCTAACAGAAGTTCTTATTGGTTCTACAGTGTAAACGTTTTGTTTATTCTAACAGAAGTTTTCATTGGTTCTACAGTGTAAACGTTTCCCCCAGATTTATCTGGATTCTAAGGTTAAATATTGTGAATAAAACAAAGAAAAGTACAACCAATAAAAACTTGTATGGGTTAAACTTTTTGTTTGTAATCTTCAAATAATTTCTCTTGTCGTGTGCTTACCTATGTAGAAACTTTCAACAAATGAATTTCAAATTAATTTTCTGTCTTCCAGGTAACTTCTCCAGCTCTTGCAGTTATGTTTTTGCTAACAATCCACAAACAAAAACAGAAAAACTTGATATCCGAAGGAATCCTAATATATTTCTATGATATTATTAGCTGTCACAGAAAAACTTGATATCCGAAGGAATCGTCATACATTTCCATGATATTATTAGCTGTCATTTAATTCAGCCAAATAAAATTTATTTTCTTAGATTTTATTCTAAAGTGCGTCCGTTATGTTTTATTTTAAAATGTTTTCTACAATTATTATTTATTTTGCCTTTGTTTAGCATGGTTTAATAACAACACCACGTAATAGTTTAACTGACACTTTTAATACCCCGCTCATCTCCAACTTTTAACTAGGCCTTTTTCTGATTGCTCATCTCCAACTTTTAACTAGTTCTTCTTCTAACTGCTCATCTCAAACTTTTAACTAGTTCTTCTTCTGATTGCTCATCTCAACTTTTAACTAGTTCTTTTTCTAATTGCTCATCTCCAGCTTTTAACTAGTTCTTCTTCTGATTGCTCATCACCAACTTTTAACTAGGCCTTCTTCTGATTGCTCATCTCCAATTTTTAACTAGTTCTTCTTCTGATTGCTCATCTCCAACTTTTAATTAAGCATTCTTCTCATTCAAAACGCCATTCATATTATTAAACGTGAAATGTTTTGCACACTGCCAAAGTTATTGAAAATTACCTTTATCTAAAATGTGGATATAATTTGAAATTCGATATTATGGACTATTCATATTTTCAAAACAAAAACTTAACATCCTCAAACACGTTTCAGCAAACGTTGGTAGATGGATTTTTATAAGATATTTAGGGGGTGTTGAATCCATTTGTTCTGTATGCCAAGTTGTAACAGTCAAATTTAAATTTTGAAAACCAAGACATAACTATCCTTAATGAGACTAGGTTTGGTACATTACATCTTGTGAGAATGACATCAGAGGTGTAAAGAACAACTCTCAACAAGTTGCACAGATCTTGGAATCATGCTGAAGCTCACCTCTTTGTTGACCATTATGTTTGAACATAACAGACGTCAGAACGTTGCCGTAATATTTGAAAAACAAGGAACTGGGATTCAGTACAATGGGACTGTTGAGAAAATAGTGCTCGAAAATTTTTGTCTTAAAATCAATATGCAAATATGTCCTCGTTCCTGTTTTATGACGATATTTTTTTCCGAGATTAAAATTGTGTTTGTGTTTTTTCATATAATAAAGCCACATCGGGCTATCTGCTGAGTCCACCAAGGGGAATCAAATCCCTGATTTTAGGGTTATAAATCCGTAGACTTACCACTGTACCAGCGGGGGACGGTTCAAATTGACAGCTACAGCTTGGAAGATAGCAAAAATGAATTTATCATCCGTAAATTCTTTGGAAAAAGTATCTGAGGATGTTTATTCAAAAACGCCTGGACTTTCGTATACAATTACATTTACACTAACTCTAAACCAAAAACGAAAAGATACAAGTTTTAAAGTAAAATATTAAAAGTTACTAAACTTTATTGCCCTACAGCATTCTTAAAAATACAATTTTTCTATCACGACTAGTTTCAGCTATAAGCCTACAACAGGAGTCTATTAACTTAATTTATCTTTATTGGTTAGTAAAAAACATTTAAAGTGTATCAATATAACTGTTTATTCTGATGATTTATATTCTAGATGGCGCGAACAACGTTGACAGCAGTTAAAATACTGATGATATCATATTGTATAAACACTTAAATCCAGAAAAAAGTCCTTTATAATAGTCCTTTAAAACCTTGTCCTGACAGGACTTTTTGTTTCATCTTATTGGCAGCGCAGAGACACAAACAAGCGTTAAAATCATGACTTCCAAGTCTTCAACAGAGTGTTAAACTCTCCTATAACAGGAATTAGGCTTGGTTTATAACTAGTTCTCTGTCATCTAAAGTTATCAGTGAAGTTTACAGAATCACATGGAGTTTGAGTACAACGGAAAATTACTTACTTATAAGTAATGGTCACTGAGATAATAATGTTTTCCTTAGTACTAATATTAATGTTAGACAGCGAAAAGTGTAGAAAAGGACAATACTCGTGTAAATAACGAAGAATATTATAAGATAAATAAAATAGAGTTTCCCGTCATGGACAAAGTTTGTTTGTTTTTGAATTTCGCACAAAGCTACACGAGGGCTATCTGTGCTAGCCGTCCCTAATTTAGCACTGTAAGACTAGAGGGAAGGCAACTAGTCATCACCACCTACCGTCAACTCTTGAGCTACTCTTTTACCAACGAATAGTGGGATTGACCGTCACATTATAACGCCCCCACGGCTGGGAGGGCGAGCATGTTTGGCGCGACGGGAATGCGAACCCGCCACCCTCAGATTACGAATCGCACGCCTTAACACGCTTGGTCATGCCAGGCCCCATGGACAAAGTAAAATTAGTAATATCAGCTGATGAAAGTGTAGAACGACAACTTGGTAAACTCAAAGAAGAAATAATTCTAGGGACTTAATAAAAATATCCTACGATATAACAAAAATACTACAAAAGTCACCAAAAATAAACTCAAGACCCACAAACTCATATGCTTTCGAGTTCTAAGAACCCAGAAAGAAACGCAGTATATGTTGTAATATGTCATCCGCCTTTCACCCAATACCAGAAACCACCAACCTGTTTCATACCCGATGAATAAAGCAGTGATTTAGAAGGTGTATATTACGTCACTTTTCATGAGAGAGAAAAAAGAAGGCCCGGAATGGCCATGTGGTTAGGGCACTCAATTCGTGATATCAGGGTCGTTGGTTAGAATCCCCGTGGCACATACATGCTCGCCCTTTCAGTCGTAAATGCGTTATAATGTGACGATTAATCACACTATCCGTTGGTAAAAAGAGTAGTCAAAGAGTCGGCGGTGGGTAGTGATGACTAACTGCCTTCACTTTAGTCTTACAATGTTAAATTAGGGACGGCTAACGAAGATACCCCTCGTATAGCTTTGCGAAATTCAAAAACAAACAAACATGAGAAAAAACCAGTTAGGATGGCAATCCCATTACGGAAAATAGTTGTATTTATTATAAAACTTAATTCGTTTACAATTCATATTTCACGGAAGCATTACGTAACACAAACACAACATTATTTATTTAATTTCTTGACACTGTTTATTTATTATTATTATTTTCCAAGAATTAACTTTACTATCATTCACACGTACTGACGAAAAAGCAAGTTAGATTTCTTTGTTTCACAAGTTGGTCAGGCAACTGTAGAAAGCGCATAAAATGGAACAGTTTGCCCCAGAAAATCTGAAAATATTAAACTATCTCATAAAAGGTTTGTAATGGTAGACAACGAGAACTATAAGGTCAAAGCAGAGATTATTGTATGCACAAAATTAATTATAAACACCACAAAACAAGCTAAGAAACAAGTTATCGAAATACACTTTTATTTCAACAAGACCAAAGAAGATGAAACGTCAAGAATAATATCTTATCTGTAACTGGGCTGAACAGTACGCACTACAGAAATTCACAAATATAATACATCTCTACGACAAACTGTGTTAATCTGTGACGTGGAAAATGTATTAGATCCTAGAAACGACTTAAACCTAGTTACTGCTTTTTATTTCTTTATTTATCAAAAACAAATTCCGAATTCTTAAGCTCTCTATAAATGGTTCCCAGATAAAATAACAATGGAATCTATATTAATGCACGTGTGATTTACCATAAATTTAAGTAAAATCTTCCAAGAAATAAAGCTCAGACGTTTTCATGAAAGAAGCAGAAAACACACAAACGTAGTATCGGTACTTAGAAGGTCTTACCAATGGAATCTATATTATGCATAAACATATCAATGAATAAAGCTTAGATGCTCCAGCAGAAGAGTAAAAAACACATGAACATGGTATCGATACTTAGAATGTCTAAAATAACACTTGGATGTTGTACCATCAAACACTTACTTCCATTTTAATAATTATTTTAATCTTCAATGAATGATGTTGACATAACCTATTGTTTTGCACCTATTTTTTATCCATCAATTTTATGTAACCTCTTGAAACAGTGCCTCTCTCTAAAAAGTCTTTTAACACCGTATCCTGTAAAAGATACACATGTGTTGTACTTTTTTTTTATTACTTCACTGTCAAGAGATTGTAACAAATGAATTTTACCCGAACAACTCAGCAAAACACAATAACTGTCGTTCTTGGATAACAGGTTCATGTTGATGGTTTCCTCACGCACATCAAACCTTAAACAATGGTGTTCTTTTAAACTCGAATTCTGCACTTTCGGCTTCAACAAAGTCGTATATTATTTCCTAGAATGTTTTACAAGCTTGTGGTAATGACTCTGATAACTTTTTTTTGAAAACTTCTTGTAAAATCAGTGTTTCGCTCTGTTCGAATAAAAATTGCATTTTTTGTAATTCAAAAATGAATAATTTCATTTAAAAACCTTTTTAAGGATTCTTCTTTACATTGTATGGACAAAATTAAACCATAAAAATGTATATCCACAAGGAAAAGGATCACATGTCTCTTCAGTTACAGGAGAGGAAATAAAATGACGCCTATAAACGTTCGAATCATTCCAAGGTCCTTGCCACTTGATGAACCTATTCCTTCTGTAAGAGCAGTAGTTTTAAAAAAATTTTAATTCCATTCAGTGATGACGAGAAAACTACCAAATGTCTTCTAATACAAACCTTAAACAATTAATCTACAGGTTCTTTAAGTCAATAATTGCTTTGTTTATTTATTTTATATAGCGGAAAGTTACTCGTGTTAATCAACTTTGAGTTAACTCTAGTGGAATATTTCCCTCTTGCGATCGTGTTCGGTAACGGGGATTTGAACCCAAGGGCTGTAAGTTGTGAGTCAAGTGCTCTAACCAGCAAGCTATGACTAGCCTCATACACTCAGAACATGGAGTTTTGTTGTAATCGTGGATTTAGAAATTACCACGTCTGAATATCACTTGCATCTAATTGCATTGGAAAACAAAGTAAATGGATCAACTCGGGTAGGAGACGATCCTGAAAGACGATAAAGAAAGTGTGATACCAGATGAGATTCCACTAACACAAAGATCCGTACCAAAATCAATCCCTGTGCACTAGGTAACAAAACGAAACACAGTCGAGAAGGATCCCCATCTGAAATTGATGTCAACAAGATATGAAGCTATCGAGATAAAGCTTGCAGTCATACTATCCGTTTAATCACCACATATCTTAAGAAGTAGCAAATAAAACAAGTAGTCTGTATCAAGACATACTGAACAAATCGCTGAATGCAACATGCTTACATTTATGTTTAATCGAATTGGCTAACGGACACTAGTTTCGCTGCAGGGTTATTGTAAAGAAGCATGGTCGTCAGACAGAGTATGACCGGACGTGTGACAACTTGATGAGGCTTCAAAGGCATAACTTGCTCAACGTATGTAGATCATCGATATATTTGAACAATGTTTAACCCAATATTATAGCGAGTTCTGATATATTTTATCTATAAGAATACTATCAGGAATATCCGTAGTGGTTCATAATAGTGATCGCCCATTCGTTCTTCTTTATTATAATTTAATATTTTCTCGTCAGTCTACAGCAAACATTGCTGTGAGTATTATAATAAAGCCTGGTAAATATTAAAACGGCTGGTGTGGGTAGAGGAAGCACCATGTCGAGGAGCGAACAACGTTTCGACCTTCTTCAGTCATCGTCAGGTTCACAAAGAGAGAAAGGGTCACTGATCGGTAGCTGACCACATGTTTGAAGGTGGTTGTGTAATTAAGTATAGGAACGTAGTGGGTGTAGAAAACACCCAAATACGAAGTAAAAAAACAAACACAAAATTAAAGAAGCCTTACTTATACAAAAACTCAAGCCCAAAATAAACCAAAACAAAGGAACACCTTTATACCTATATTAATAAATATATCTAACATTTAAGCATCCCCTCCACATTCCTACACTCAATTACATAACTGCCTTCAAACATGTGATCATCTACCCGTCAGTAACCCTTTTTTTCTTTGTGAACCTAACGATGACCGAAGAAGGCCGAAACGTTGTTCGCTCCTCTAAATAGTGCTTTCTTTACCTATACCAGCCGTTTTTAAATTTATTTGGTTACGTAGGAAATAGCGGCAACTGTATAACTGTTGGCACTCAACCTTTTTAATGTAGTTTGAGGTTTATATGAAGTATTATAATCTACTATATGTATACATATATTGCTGGAAGTAATTTAATCTTTACATCGCAGGCATAACACATGTACCACAATGATTATTAACTCATTACTGTAGCTCTATTAATGTCGCGTACCATTTGTATCTATATAGATTCCTGCCTTTTAGAACACGACGTTGCTGACAGGACTGCATTTTTTTTTACCACTGCATGATCGATTTCAGTCAAGTTACACAAACGTTTAAAACGTTATACAAAGGTCTAGGCTGTTTCTCACAACATAAATCTTTAAGCTATAGTTTAAAAGACAGCACCAAGCAGAGGTTCGAGCATCTGATTGGCAGTCACGGTGTTGACTGATGGTAAACGTCAAATTATAGTCAAATCTGCATGACTGTGATTTTTATAGATACTGTGATTAGTCATCTTTGAAGTTATCTATAAGAAACTGTAAGAACCGTACAAGAAGACTGCGATTCCAGTAAAAAGTGAAGCAGGAATTTTGAAGTTATCTATAAGAAACTGTAAGAACCGTACAAGAAGACTGCGATTCCAGTAAAAAGTGAAGCAGGAATTTTGAAGTTATCTATAAGAAACTTAGAAAATACTTAGTTTTATATGACGTATGCAGCAGCGACGATCAATCAGTGTTTAAGGTCGACACAGTGAAATGTTCTGAACTAAACTACATCAAAAATGGAGGGGTTAAGGTATATAACTATAATTCATTAATAATTGTTAATTAATGCTTTGTTAACCTTGTGTAGATTGTGCAGAATGTCATACAAGAGGAAATCTAACCAGTTGTAGCAAAACCTGACTGGCTTTACTGTGGTCAGCTAAGAAGAGAAAGGAAGATATATAACAACTATAAGAAATATTAAAATATTTATTTATATATATATATACATATACATATCGTATTATATCACGACAGATTGTCTTATATTTGCACTGGCAATACAAGAATGTATGTATACAAGTTAAAAAAATTCATACAGTTATATATGTCAATGATAGCATTGTGTCAACCATATCATGAGCATTAGTCGTCCAATTTGTATGAAGACGAACCAAAGGTCGTTATTGTCTGACCAGAAAGCATCATACATGAGCTACGTATTTCATTAAACTGCTTCAGATGTGGAAATGTTAATATTATATAGATTGGTGTCCATCATGGTTCGTTTCTGAATTTTGCACAACGTTACACGAGGGTTATCTGCACTATCTGTCCCTAATTTAGTAGTGTACGACGAGAGGGAAGGCAGCTGGTCATCACCGCCCACCACCCACTCTTGGGTTACTCTTTTTACTAACGAATAGCGGGATTAACCGTCACAATATAACGTCCTCACGGCTGAAAGGGCAAACATCTTCGGTGTGACGAAGATTCTAGCCCGCGACCGTCGGATTACGAGTCGAATGCCTTAACCACCTTGCCCTGAAGGGGCGTCCATGATGGACATAAGAAAGTAAATGAACTATATTATATAGTTTAATAATTTTAAAATAGCAAATAATAATTTTCAAACGAATAGAAACAAAAGTAGCGAAAATGAAAAGGCAGTTATTAGACGTAAACAAATAAGCTAAAAGTTTGAAACAGTCTAACACGTGAAATATTTAGAAGAGTCAAAACACAGATCTGTAACTTTAGAATATAGTATACACGGTACTTCAAATACAAGTTTGTTTACTTTTATTGCGTTTGCATTTTCATTGTAAGCTACCTATTTGTTTTGAAGGTTCCTATTCCTTTTGCGGGTTCGAATCCCCGTCACACCAAACACGCTCGCCCCTTTCAGCCGTGGAGGCGTTATAAAGTTACGGTCAATCCCACTATTCGTTGGTCAAAGAATAGCCCAAGAGTTGGCACTGAGTGGCGATGACTAGCTGCCTTCATTCTTGTCTTACACCACTAAATTAGGGACGGCTAGCGCAGATAGCCCTCGTGTAGCTTTGCGCGAAATTCAAAACAAACCAAACCAAACCTATTCCTCTTTCCGAATTAACAATTTTTTAATTAACTTGTTCTTAGTTAAATCTCTTGTACTGTTAATCTTATATCGAAAAAACAAGCAAAAACAACAATCTTGTAATGACAGAAGTATTGAGTTAAGTGACAAAGATGCAGGTCTGTGATCGAAACTATTTTCAAGAAAATTGTTTCATTTATGAGAGTGTTTTTAGTTATAATGTTTATACGATTTAGAAATGTTGTTTAGTTGATATAAGTGCATGTAAGTAAGATATCATAACTTCGTTGTGACATATTGCAGCTGCCTAGTAAAATTATATATCTCAACATTATGTCTGATGTCCACGGTGACTGAAGAGTAATCGATAATAATTTAGCTAATTGTGGACTGCAATAATTTCCACCTATTTTTCTAGTAATTAGTTTTGTAATTCACTTTTATAATTTCATTCATAAATATAGTTGGTGATGTGATTTAATCCGACAGTTGGCAACAATAACAGGTTCAAAACTGCAGCTGATGTTTTGAATAAATAAGACAACTCCCAAACCTGTTCACTACTGTAGATGGCGATGCGGTACAATGTTAAAACTTGGAACGTGTTCACGACCCTAACTAACGTCGTGGTCTAATCTTATAGCTGAGAACGATAACTGGCAGTGAAACCTAATGTTACATCCCACAACATGTTTCAAAATCGTAACCTGGATTATGATTTAACTTTAAAATTCACGTCAAATTAAACGCACGTGCAGTGTGCTTTCCATCTCATTATTTTCTTACATCTTTCACAATCCTATGATAGCAGTTAACTTTGGATCTCTTGACTTTCACAACCACATTGTACAGTCTTACGATAGTTATTAACTTTTGATCTTGTTAACTTATTACAACATCCACGACCGTATCTCGTGGCTCTAGGATAGTGATTAATCGATAGATGGTTTTGTTTCTTCTACTTTCGTTTGTTGGTACTTATATATTTAGTGGGATTTCTAAACGTTATTCACTGTTCTTACAAAAATATATTGTTAGGAAAAATAGGAGAGCTTTGTAAACAATGGAATTATGTGAAATAAAAAAAATGAACTTTTTAACATTTTGTCAGAAAGAGTAAAATTTAGTTAAACAATACTGAAGTCAAGGAAGAAAAAAACATCCTTTATTGAGATCTAGAATCATACGGTAAAGATATCAACAAGACAAGAAGATATACAACGACAGTTGGAATTTATTGTATCTCACATTGCGATATTCTAATAAAATAATTATATGAAATCAAGAAGTTAACTTTCAGAACGTTAAGGTATTTTTAGTGTTAACTCTTAAGAGTGAATTTATGAAAATTAGTTTGTTTTTAGTGTTAACTTTTAAACACGAACACGGGAAGTTAATGCGTTTTCTAGTATCAAGTGTCAAACATAAATTCAAGGGTTTGTTGGTTTTGTTTTAAATTTCTCGCAAAGCTACACGATGGCTATCTGCTCTAGCCGTCCCTAATTTAGCAGTATAAGTACTAGAGGGAACCAATTCTTGGGCTACTTTTTACCAACGAATAGTGGGATTGACCGTCACATTATAACGTACTGACTGCTGAAAGGGTGAACATGTTTGGTGTGACAGGGATTCGAACACCCGCAACCGTCGGATTATGAGTCGAGTGCCTTAACCACCTGGCCATTCCGGGAAAATTCAAAATTCATCAGACTTAAGATGTTTGGAGTTTTCAGGCGTCATATGTTAAGTCCGAAAGTTGAAAGATTTTTATCATTAACTATTAAAAATAAATTCAGAGAAGTTAAGGCGTTTAGTAATGTTAAGTATGTAAACATGAATTCAGCAAAGTGTGTGTGTGTGTGTGTGTGTGTGTGTTGCGTATAGCAAAGCCACAAAGGGCTATCTGCTCAGCCCACCGAGGGGAATCGAACCCCTGATTTTAGCGTTGTAACTCCGGAGACATACCGCTGTACTAGAGGGAGGCAACTTCAGGAAAGATATGGCGTTTAAATTGTAACGTTGAAGGCGGGAAAGTTACGGTGATTTTATTTTTGTATCACAATTGAAGTCTGAAAATTCGATGTTTAGGATTTTCGATTTTTGGTCTTCATGTTAAATAAAGTTTGTGTTTCGAATCCTAGATTTTAGGAGTCTTTTAAAAGTAAAGAATTAGAAGCAGTATTGTTTCTCAATACATGCACTTAGAATCTTGAAGACCTAGAAATATGATAGACTACTAGAATTGATGCTTTATAAGAGTTAGATTGTTAGAGATTTGTAAAGTGCGTATGTATTAAAGTTGACGCGTAAAACCACACGAGAATATCTGCGCATATCTGTTCTTAGGGAAGACAATCAGTCAACACCAGACATCTCCAACTTCAGTGATAATTTTTGTCTGATCAAATAGTGGGATGTAATTGTGGCTCTTATGAAGCACTTGTGGTTACGAAGCGGGGAACGCTTTTCTTTGCGGTAAAAAGCACACAAACCATAAGCTCTGAAATTTACAGTCGGAGCACGTTAACCACTAGGTCACGCCCGGCCCATTCAGAATGAGAGTGACAAAACATAGAGAAAAAGAGAAAGATTAGATTAGAAATAAGGACCACATGTGCTCTACGTTAAGAAAAATATACAGATGGGCAAACGAGAAAAATATCCTTGGCTAGATAGATATTTATTTTCTCGCATACCAAGTTGGCGTGCTCTTATTTTGCTCTGTATTAAATGTGCTGCCATCTACTGTAATTTTTGTCACGAAACCAAATAATCGTATTAAAGGAGTACAGAACAAAGAAACTGATTCTTCTTGGGTAATGTATACATTTTGTAGTGAATGAAAAGTTTCTCGAAGGAGGGTTTATCTTCTTTTACCTCACGCGGTTTCTTAACATTATAAATTAGGTGTTTTATTTTCAAAATAATAGACGCTAACAAGCATTTAAATTTTATTTTCTGTATTTCAATGCTATCAACACGTTTACTTTAAATCCACTAAAATATAAATTGAAATATTTTAAATCGTATAAAAACATTTTATCCTATCAAATATGATAAAGTAGTTACTCCAAATACCCTTATTGACAACATTTCCTCCAGGGACCCTTTTAAACACCCTTTCTGACTTTAAAACTACCCGAATTGTACAGTAGTATCTCCAAATACTGTTTAAAACACTCATGTTGAATTTATAACTAACCCTTACGATACAACAGTTCCCCTATAAACTGTTTCATACATCCTAAATAGTTTTCTTAACTTTCCATTTTGATACAGTATTTCCAATATAGATTTTTTAGAACACCCATATAGACTTTATAACTTTCTTGTGTAGTAAGAAAGTTTCCTTATAGACTGTTTCAAATACCCATTACTAATTTTACAACTACCCCAAAGTGTACAATAGTTCCTTTTATACTGTTAGTTTATTGTTACAAGTATATGTCATTAGAAGGTAACGGAGAATAGTTCTAGTTTATTGTTATAAGTATGTATCATCAGACGATAACGTAGAATAGTTTTAGTTTATTGTTATAAGTATGTATCATCAGACGATAACGGAGAATAGTTTTAGTTTATTGTTATAAGTATGTATCATCAGACGATAACGTAGAATAGTTTTAGTTTATTGTTATAAGTATGTATCATCAGACGATAACGGAGAATAGTTTTAGTTTATTGTTATAAGTATATGTCATCAGACGGTAACGGAGAACAGTTTTAGTTTATTGTTATAAGTATATGTCATCAGACGATAATGTAGAATAGTTTTAGTTTATTGTTATAAGTATGTATCATCAGACGATAACGGAGAATAGTTTTAGTTTATTGTTATAAGTATATTTCATCAGACGGTAACGGAGAACATTTTTAGTTTATTGTTATAAGTATATGTCATCTGACGATAACGTGATAACGTGGTTTAGTTTTTATTGTTATAAGTATGCATCACTCAGACGATAACGGAGAATGGTTTTAGTTTATTGTTATAAGTATGTATCATCAGACGATAACGTAGAATAGTTTTAGTTTATTGTTATAAGTATATGTCATCAGACGGTAACGGAGAACAGTTTTGGTTCATTGTTATAAGTATATGTCATCAGACGATAATGTAGAATAGTTTTAGTTTTAGACAATCATTTATGTCATTATGCTCTTTATACTTTTCGTAATTCTAAATGATATGGTTACAAGTAACGTGAATTATTCTGTATTCGTAGTTAAAGCAATATAGTCCATTTACTGGTTAGTAAGTAAATACAAAGCTTCATACAATACGATGTAAGAATATATTTTTATCTTTGTACAACTGTCAACTTAGACATGTAGACGCTTTGTAACTTGTTTTGTTGTTGTTCACTGTATAATTTATGTAGCAACATCAACGTGGACATTTTGTAACTTTGCTCACAATAAAAGTATAACATTTTGTAACTTTGCTCACAATAAAAAGTATGCAACAACATGAACGTTGCAGATTCTATGTAACATTTCTGTTCTCAATACAACGTATGTAGCCACACGAACGCAGACAAGCAGACACTTTGTAAATTGTTCACAATGAAAATTATACAGTAATTCCAAAATCACAAGAGTGAAAGCGAATATAATATAACACAATACAATACAATACAATACAATACAATACAATATGTCAATGACACTATATCTTTCATATCTAGTGCCGACATCAGTTCAGGTGGCGTGAGACAAGCTATATATACATATCGTTAGCTTTTGTTACCAGGAAACAAATGAATTATAGTTTTTAAGCCATTTACTTTTAGGTTAAGAATAATCAAAACAACATTATCAGTTTAATTTTGTAAGTCTGTTTATTTTATTTTGTAAGTCTGTTTATTTTATTTTGTAAGTCTGTTTATTTTATTTTGTAAGTCTGTTTATTATTGTTATTTATTTCTATTAACTCTATTTATTTTTCAGACGAAAAAGCTAACAGTAAGCTAGGCTTTATCTTCCCGAGCGGCTCAACTAACCACACGTTAAAAGAGACGAAACTGTATTAGTAATTCTAAGAACCCATGAACGAAAATCAAAGATGAACATATTAAAACACGTGGACTGGATTAAGATCTGTCGTATATGCTGCTGACGAGTCTTTTCGGCCAATACAAGAGTCCGGCTTATGACAGACAAACAAACCGTTACTGTTATTTACAGCGCAACTTTGTAGTTACACGAACACGTTATAAATTTTTGTTGTTTCACAAAATAACTTTCGTGAGCTTTCTTCTTGTTTTTTTCGTCATTTCTTGATTATTTTAATACATTTTATAACCTGATGATAACAGTAACGTATCAGTTCCCATTCATAAACAGGTTCAGTAATTTGCTGTTTGTCCTGATAAATGGGTTCGATAAATTTTCGGTTTACCGCGACATATGGGTTAAGCAACTTCCCGTTCACCGCTATAAACAGGCTGAGTAAATTTTAGTTTTTTTCCCTGATAAATTGTAAAGTATTGTTTGATGTTTGTCTTGAGTTAAGTACAAAACAAAGCTACACTATGAGTTATCTGTGCTCTACCCACCACGGGTATCGAAACTCGGTTTTTAGTGGTATAAGTCCGCAAACATACCGCTGTGCCACTGAGGGGAAAAATGTCACCTTCCATTTACTCCGATAAATTGTTAAGTAACTTTTTGTTTAGCCTAATAAATAATTTACGTGCATTTCAACCCACCCTGTACCTTCTATAATTCTAATAAACAGTGCTTTTATTTTACGAACCAGACAAGTATAAGTTTCCAGTAGACTATCGGTATCGTGTGTTTGCACAGTTTTATACGAGAACCCTGAAATGGATAGCGAGGAAATGAGAACTTCGGGTTTTGGACGTTTTACATTCTCGAGAACCACATTCCTGCTTCTGTACTGATTAACTCTTATCTCGTCTACCAGATGAAACTCAGAGTGACCTCTCCATTTAATGGTTTTTGACTTAAGAGTCCATAACCATCTATATTTGTCAGAGATTCTGCCATAGATCATGTACATATAGGGAGATTATTCAACAATATTTACTCTTTTATTGCAATCCTTATACCAAGTGTGCGTGGATAGTGGAAAGTAAATTTACTATCTTATATACCAGTTACGACCACGTTCAACTACACACTATCTTTATACGTACGACCTAGTGAAGTAGAACGTCTTACGTATTGTTCTGATGTGTATTTTCCGGGTTCCTAAAAAGATAATTACTCCCACAGTCCACGTTTGAACGCAACAAAAGTTGGGTGTTTTGTAGACCATACCTAAAGTTACGACCCAACAACAAATAGAACAGTTACAGGACATATATTTAGTCTTTTATTATTTTATCCTATCAACAAACTTACCCTGTAGAACGTTAGTAAAGAAATAAATACCTCATTATCGGTAATGGACTTCACATTATATTTACGTAATAATAAAGATATTACCCATTGATAGAAACTATTACAGTATGGTATGATTCTTAGATCACACACATTGAGTTACGACCAAGCAACAACGAGAAAAGTTACATGAAACTCAACAAGTGTTTAGTCTTTCACTGTTTTGACGAACGTTGCATCTCTTCCCCCATACTCTGTTTTGTTATCTTCATTTAATTTTTCATTTTACGAGATCATATAAATGTAAGTGTTTCATCATTTTACCGAGCGTAAGAATTATACATCGTGATTTCGAACCTCGATAGCACTTTCTTCCAGATATTGTACACACTATATCATGTATTTTAATAAAGATGGGTTATTAAAACAGTGTTTAGTGAGTTTAAGATCAATCTGAACCACTTCTTTGCTTTCCAAGGTAACCACAGGCTACCAAACATACGTAACTGTTTATTTAACAAGCTTGCTCAAAGTTTCTGACAAGTTCAGTGTTCCTAAAGTAAGACAATGTTTTGAAAATGAAATCGCTTTATAATAATTTTGATCTGAATTCTGACTTAAAACTAGATAGCCTGCTGTCTTGATACAAATGTTGAAAATGGCTTTCTAACCACAACAACGACAAATGTGTTTTTAAATACTTAATGATGTAATTATTAATCTTCGACAATTGTTCTTTCACTTTTCTTTGTCACGAAAATGGATAAATTAAGAGTTTTCTATATTATTTAGAGAATTGTGAAATTTCTTATTTTAAATAACGTAACTTATTCAGCTCTTGTATTTCATATAAAGGAATAAGGAAAAGACCCTAAACATCTTACAAAAAAGAACAACAGAATCTTATAACGAAAAGCCATACACACAGTTAGATAAAGTTTGTTAAAAGATTGAACGACTATAATTTAAAACATTAGAAACTTTATTTGTGTTTCTTTAGATAAAGATAAAATACATTCTACTTCCATCTTTGATATTGTTTTAAATGTTTGCTCTGTTATCAAATTTTAGGAAATCGATATTTAATTAAGGTGTTAATACAATACAATGGGAAAACATTAGTTGTTTTAAGTACAAATTGTAATTTGTGTATTTAATTTTTATTTGTATAATTTAGAGAATTATAGATACGTTTTTGTGTAGGTCACTTAAAAATTAAAATTTTCGGAAGAAAAGAACATTTGACATTAAGGTTAATGACATCTCAACACGCGCACCAATTACTTTAAGTTACGTAATCTAACATTAACCATTGTTACTGCTTTCTTTATGTGATAACAATAGCAGTTTTAGATCGTCCTATATGCGATAAACTAATTGTTATTGTGTAAACCGTGTTTCTAGTATTTTAATTTAGGTGTTTGTATTACTAGAGGAAGCTCTGGATGTAAATTTTAGACATTTTATGACAGTCTAGACCTCACATGATCTCTCAAATATTTGAGGTATGGGTAAAACATGTATTATAAAAACAAACAGCAAATGATCATTGAATTAGCTGTTTAGTCAGGAGGTTATTCATGAGCCAGTTTGTCATTGACTGAGTGTGGTAAGGATAATTAATTCTGGTCAGTAGATTAGTTGGTTATTAAATTTCTTACTGTGTTATTGATTGAATAGCAAGAATGTTAGACAGACTTATGTTGTTTCATTGATTTTTTAATATCATTATATATTATTATATAATATATATATTATATGATATTATATTATATATATATTATAAGATATTATATTATATATATATATATATTATATGATATTATATTATATATATATTATAAGATATTATATTATATATATATATATATATTATATGATATTATATTATATATATATTATATGATATTATTTAATATCATATAATTTTAACAAGGAAGTTTTATTTGTGAGTTAGGCCTATCATTAGCTTTGGAATTTCAGTTGAATCATTATTTGTTTAGTATGATTTATCAATGACTGTAACTTGCAGAACGTTATTAACTTATTATCATTAAATGGATTAAAACAACATAAAAAATCACCCCATAATAAAAACCTTTACAGTTTTATGATAAACAGTAACATTGATTCTATGTTACAGTGTTGAACGTTGAAAGCTCACAAATAATGAAACCAGTCCTCTATAAATTTTAAATTAAAATAAGGTTAAAAAGAATAAAAGAGCATTTTAAATCTATTTCAGTTTACTCATGGTGCTGCCTAGAAGGTCCTTTTGTTGAATACAAGAACTCATCAGCTAGGGTAGGTATTCTACGTAGACTGAATAATATTTGTGTTTTGTGGAAGATCAGAATAAAATAATATTCTTTTTACCACCAAAGCTCCGTTTGATTAATTTGTTTATAACGCGTATATAATAACAAAATGTATTATTATTATACACACCGAATGTACAAAATGAGTTGTTTGTGAACTAACGAAAACGTTCGGACCTTTTGTTTCTTCTTGTTAGCCAATGTTTAAATTGTATGCTGTTAAACTGACCATTTCAAAGCTGTCTAATGAATCTAATATCATATTTATAAACACTGAAGTTTTTGCAATGCAGGTAATATTTTATTCATATATATTATTTCTCCAACGACAAGAGTATTTTATTATTAATACATTTTACTGGCTACAGTATTCTAGTATCCTTTTATACAGTACTGATGTTTTTTAAAGTACAAATCAATGTTGTTTTGTGAAACAGTTTTGACGTAATGTGAACTATTTTTAAAGCTTAGGAAACAATCTGAGCTGTTTAAAAATCAAATTAAGCTGTAACAGATTATGACAAAGAAATAATTTTGTTAATCGGTTAATGAGTAAGTATTTATAGATTCAGTATTTATTTAGTTAATTAAGTGCTGTAAACACTGACTTTATTGGTTTATTTTGTATAGAAATATGCGAAAATCCCATGAGCACAAAGATAGAAAAGCAAAATTTGAAACTGTTGTATTAGCATCTATGGTGAAATTAGGCTTATCGGTGGACATTAGTTAAGCTGATAACCTGTAGAACTTGCACTTAAAAGAAAAGAAAATAATTTTGTTATCATTGAACAGAGTAGAATTTGTATTCGTCTTTATTTTTGTACCAAATAATCTAACATAACTAAAAGAATCTAACCAACAGTAGAAATCAACGCAAAAACTGGTGTCAGGAGTGGAGTTAGTTTGGTAAAAATAAAACAGAATATAGCCTTTATCTTAAAAAAAAAGACACATGTTCTCGAAGCGAGATCAAAACTGTACTAAAAATGGTGGAAGAGAGAAGAACCGATCAATAAGAAACAAAAGCAAAGAGAAAACCAATAACAAAGAAAGAGTAACTTAAGATTTACAGAGTATGTAAGATCAGGAATATATATTATCGAAGACAAGAGTGGAAAAGCCATAGGAATTGTACAAAATGGCATCGATGATGTAAAATATGAAAATACGAAATGGCATCAGTAAAGAAAAAGGAAAATTACAAAACGAAAACCGATGAAGTATAAAACAACGACGAAATCTATGAATCACAGAGGTCAAATGTCAAGGTAAAAATAACAAAAATAACTTTGTTTTAAATTTGTTGCGTAAAAAGCACAGTTTAATATGAAACACTTATAAATATTAATAAAACGAATTTTGTTTGAAGTCAAGCTGCACAATTACACACAAGGTATCGAACCCGGTTATTAGTCTGTATACATACCGCTGTGTCACTGCGGAGAGGGGTATTAATAAAAGATTTTGTTTATTTGTTTGTTTCGGATATTCGCGCAAAAGTACTCAAGGGCTGTCTGCGCTAATTCTTCAAAATTTTTAACTAAACATTAGAGAGTAGAGAGAATTCAACTAATTAAAAACACCCATAGACAACATTTAGACTTCTCTAAAGTAGAATTTGATCGTCACACTTATAATGGTCCCATAGGACCATTGGGTCTTGAGTTTATTTTTGGTGACTTTTGTAGTATTTTTGTTATATCGTAGGATATTTTTATTAAGTCGCTAGAATTATTTCTTCTTTGAGTTAACAAGTTGTCGTTCTACACTTTCATCAGCTGATATTACTAATTTTACTTTGTCCATGGGGCCTGGCATGACCAAGCGTGTTAAGGCGTGCGATTCGTAATCTGAGGGTGGCGGGTTCGCATTCCCGTCGCGCTAAACATGCTCGCCCTTTCAGCCGTGGGGGCATAATAATGTGACGGTCAATCCCACTCTTCGTTGGTAAAAGAGTAGCCCAAGCGTTGGCGGTGGGTGGTGATGACTAGCTTTCTTCCCTCTAGTCTTACACTGCTAAATTAAGGACGGCTAGCACAGATAGCCCTCGTGTAGCTTTGTGCGAAATTCAAAAACAAACAAACAGGAGTAATTGCAAATTTGTGACAAACAAAACCTGAACTAAATAGTCAGATTCATAGTTATACACACTACCAGACCTATTTTAACCAAGGAGACAATTGTTAGACATGAATCGTGTATATAACAATACTAGACATGTTTTAACCAAAGAAAAATTGTCAAACATGAATCATGTATATAACACTACCAGACCTTTTATAAAAAAAAAAAACAACCAAAGATAAAATTGTTAAACATGAATCATCTATATAAAACTACTAGACCTGTTTTAACCAAAGAAAAATTGTTAAACATGAATCATGTATATAACACTACCAGACATCTTTAAAAAAATAAAAGAAAATTGTTAAACATGAATCACGTATATAGCACTATTAGACCTGTTTTACCCAAAGAGAAAATTGTGAAACATGAATTGCATACATGACACTACAAGACCTGTTTTAACCAAAGAAAAATTGTCAGCCATGAATCATATATACAACACCTTTAGACCTGTTTTAACCAAAGAGAAAATTGTTAAACATGAATCATGTACATAACATTATATATAAGACAAATATAAATTATTTATAAGCTGTTCTTGTAAAAATTAACTACTTGACATTAAAAGTTTAGAAAACTTTATCACACAGTTAAATATCTGGCTGTAAATCAAACGTTTATGATAGCTTAATATAAAACCTAAACAAAAGAATAAACACAATATGTTCATAAAACTTTATTATGTAGTAAAAGGAGCGGCCATAAATAAAAAGCTTATAATTTATTATTCGTTGTTAAACAAAAAATTAAACACGCAATGGGCTATCCGTGCTGTGCCCATCACGTATATCGGACCTGATTTTTAGTGTTATAAAAAAATCAGACTTACCGCTGAGCCACTAACGGATACTTAACGAAATATAAAAACGAAACATTCGAACATGGAAATTCTATAAAAGTTTTAATAAAAAACAGCCAAACATAAAACATTTGTTAAACTCGATGATTAAACAAAGTAAATGATGAAACATGTAACACATATAGTGTTCATTATGTATACAAAAAATGGTCAAACATGAAACGTTTATGAAGGTTGGTATATTATAAACAGAATCGAAGCATTAAACGTTTATATAACTTTATCATATAAAATGTACAAACAGCCAAATATGAAACGTTTATAAAGGTTTGTATATTATAAACAGAATCGAAGCATTAAACGTTTATAAAGGTTTGTATATTATAAACAGAATCGAAGCATTAAACGTTTATAAAGGTTTGTATATTATAAACAGAATCGAAGCATTAAACGTTTATATAACTTTATCATATAAAATGTACAAACAGCCAAATATGAAACGTTTATAAAGGTTTGTATATTATAAACAGAATCGAAGCATTAAACGTTTATATAACTTTATCATATAAAATGTACAAACAGCCAAACATGAAACGTTTGTGAAAGTGGAGAAATGCATTTCAGTGTCCAAGAAACAGTAAAATGACACACAAGCTAACTACTAAGGTCAGCAAATGACAACTGTACATTCACTTAAAAGTGTGCACATTTTTATGCTATTGGAAAACTTAAAATGTGAGTGTAACAGTCCTAACTAGTTTGCATTTCAGACTACTGCAATTGTTATCACTTGCATCTAAAAGATAAGAACGTGAGATACGTAATTAAACAACTTGTTGATTTTTTTACAATAATGCACAGCGCTTTTTACTTTTGGATAATATTAAGGACAACTCTCTGAAAATTTATTGAAATCTGTAGAGTCTGGGACATTTCAGAATATAGGCAATAAAGATAATTAATGATTACAAAACTGTCAAATAAATGCTGTACAGAGACATCAGTTTTCACTAAAACGAACGTTTGGTTGAGAATAATGCGGTAAAGGACGAACATGAACTACCTAAGTGTAAAATCAATATTCAACTGAACTCTCGCTTCTCTCCCTGCATCTTACTTACTCGGTCTCTCCACTGCAGCATAAGCGAATTGTCTAGCTTTCACTCGCAGAATCCAGCTTGTTTGCTGGTCTAACATGTCGCTTGCAAAACGAACTCATATCCACACAATTCGTAACTTCGGAAAAGTTGTAGAACTTTACATCTGAGAGTTAAGTAAAGAAAAAAAATCTATATTCATAATTGCGATATAACATTAATGACCAACAGGAAACTGTTTACAAATGATCAACAGGTTAACCACTATAGATTTAACGTTCAAAAATAAATAAGCAAACCGGTCCAGCCTAGTAAATGTACTTGGTGAATTTTCTATTAGCCTGTCCCTCACTGGTACAGCGGCAGGTCTACGGATTTACAACGCTAAAATCATGGGTTCGATTCCCCTCGGTGGACTCAGCAGATAGCCTAATGTGGCTTTGCTATGAGAAACACACACTATCACTCTAAAAAAAACGTACGTGATAAGTTCTCTATCAGTCTGAAATCAGTACTTGTCAATCTAATACCTTTTGTAAACCTGAAACACCACTTCATAAAATCTTCTACGAATCTTAAATCAGCACTGAATGTAAGTTTCCATCAACATTAAACATATAGTTGACGCAACCTTCCACTAAGATGAAACCAGAACGTAATAAAAAATTCGTGATGACGAGAAACCCACTTGAAATTAAAGTGTATCTGAAGACGGCTGGTACGGGTATTAAAACTTTCAGTAAAATAAAGTAGAGAACAAAGTTTCTACCTTATTTTAACGAAAGGTTTAATACCCCCAATCTTGAGATACTGTTATAAAAGTATTCTGATAACCTGAACCCCCCAGTCGTCTTGAGATACGTATAGTAAAGTATTCTGATAACCTGACCCCCCAGTCGTCTTGAGATACGTATAGTAAAGTATTCTGATAACCTGAAACAAGTGTTTCGTGAAACGTTCTGTTAACAAAACCTAACAGTGAAACCTTCTGTCAATTTAAAATGTACTCAATGAAACTCTTTACAAACCTAAACCAATAAGAGATTAAATCTAACATTACTCTGAAAACAATGTTTGATAAATTTTTATGTTAATATGAAGCAGTACTTCATGAAACCAGACGTCAATTTGAAACCAGCATTTAACGAATCTTTCTGTTGACCTGAAACATCCTAAACCTGATACAATATGGTAGCAAGCCGGAAACCAACACTTAACTAAACTTTCTGTTAAAAAAATAATAATGCAACACGATATTACATGTTCTAACCTCGCTTTAGTACAAGTAATTCCATGGTACGGCTTGCTATAGATGCCACAAAGGTCACGTATTTGAAGTAAACTCAATGTTTAAAGTTTTAATGAGAAGATAACGAACTGGTTCTTAATTTGTCGTGAACTTTAATTCACTTAAATCACTGATTTGGATATAAAGAAAATAAACTAAATTTTGGCATTTGATTTTAGGAGCGCAATTTTTATTTCAAGATTTTTGTTCGTGTTTCCCGAACATATTTTTGAGAAAGCGCCCCCTATAACGAAGTGCGTTCGATGAGTCTCAAAACGGGGCAACTTTTGTGTAAATATAACTCAAAGGGAAAAATTCATCCTCGAGTTTGTTTGTTTTCTTATATCGGTATGTTTCTCTTTCGAGGTAATTTAGAACTTCGTATTTTGATGTACACTTGTAAGATGAATGTATCTGTGATACTTGTTTGTTCGTAATTAAGCACAAGTCTATACAGTGGGCTCTCTGTGGTTTGCCCAATACCAGTATCGAAACTCGGATTCTAACGTTGTAAGTTCGCAGACACACTGCTGTACCGCTAGGGGCCGTCTGTGGCACACGAATAATACGATATTTATTTATTATGTAATGTAAAAAAAATAAAAAAATTCTTAAAAAAACACTAATGTAGTTTTTTTTATATTACCGTTCCATTTGGTAGTTATCGAACGGCAACCTTTGTTACATTCGCAATTCTTTTTCTTATCATTACAACATTTTGTCAGGCCTGAAGCACACATGATCTTGTTACCTACAACGTTAACAGAAAATGTCAGGTCTTATGACAGATCTCCTTTCCTTTTTCTTTCTTGACACATGGATGAGTATGTAGGTGGTTGCTCAGATAATTTGTCTGGATAAAAGTCGTTGTTTCTTGTTCTTATGAAATTCGATAATTAT
Organism: Tachypleus tridentatus; assembly: GCF_004210375.1. NCBI lineage: Eukaryota > Metazoa > Arthropoda > Merostomata > Xiphosura > Limulidae > Tachypleus > Tachypleus tridentatus. The sequence continues at coordinate 1,132,460 of NC_134837.1, read as the reverse complement.
AGATCATTGAATAGATATTTCGATTTTGTTTTCTTCACGGCTTTACGTAAGCAGCAGAGGTTGATGGATTTTTATACAAAAAATACGTAAAATAAATTCATATCAATAAAGACAATTCAGGTTGTAAACGGCCCGGCATGGCCAAGCGTGTTAAAGCATTCGACTCGTAATCCGAGGGTCGCGGGTTCGAATCCCGGACGCACCAGACATGCTCGTCCTTTCAGCCGTGGTAAAAGAGTAGCCCAAAGGTTGGCGGTGGGTGGTGATGACTAGCTGCCTTCCCTCTTGTCTTACACTGCTAAATTAGAGACGGCTAGCGCAGATAGCCCTCGAGTAGCTTTACCGTCACATTATAACGCCCCCAGGGCTGAAAGGGCGAGTAAGTTTGATGCCATCGGGATTCTAATCTGCGACCCTCGGATTACGAGTCGAACGCCTTAACCTTCCTGGCCATGCAGGGCCGTCATCTAATCAAGAACTGATTTTCAGATAATGGTTTTGGTTCATAGTGAAGCGATGGTTACTTACTGTTAGTTTAGAAAAAAGTTACTTATGTTCTATCTCAAGTCTTGGTGATTATAATAAAAATGACAAAGCAAGGAGTGAGACAGCAAACAAAGTTTCATAAAATACACAAACTGATGTGGATAGTCTAACGCAGGAAATCTTTATTCTCTCTACAATTTTTGTGGTTTTACTAAATACTCTGATTTAGGAAAAAAATTCTCCACCATGTATTGATAAGGATTTAGTGGATATCCTTAATCAGGAAAGATTCATCTTCTTAACACTGTTTGTGGTTATTTATTCTGAAGAAGGAAATATTTCTTTTACTCGCATTGTTTGTGACCGAAGATGACACTACGATGGATGAAAAGTCTACATTGTTAGTGTTATAGTGGGCATCTTCAAGTAAGGAGATTGTTTGTGACTGTGCAGATATCCTGACGAAAGAAAGTTTTCGTTTTTTATATTGCTGGAAAGTGTAGTTGATATTCGTACAGAGGAACAGTTTCTTATCGACTGCATTGCTTGTTATCCTAGTAGATAATCTTAAAAGAACATCTTAAGTATATTCTTTGTGATGCAGTATGTACTCTGATTGGGTAAAAGTATTTATTCTGTATATTGTTTGTAGTTGTAGTATATACTCTGATTGGTTAAAAGTGTTTGTTTTCTATGTTGTTTGTGATTGTAGTATATGCTCTGATTGGGTAAAAGTGTTTTTTCTCTATGTTGTTTGTCATTCTAGTATATTCTCTGATTCGGTAAAAGTGTTTATTTGCTATGTTCTTTGTGGTTGTAGTATGTACTCTGATTGGGTAAAAGTATTTATTCTGTATATTGTTTGTAGTTGTAGTATATACTCTGATTGGTTAAAAGTGTTTGTTTTCTCTGTTGTTTGTGATTGTAGTATATGCTCTGAATGGCTAATGTTTCGTTTTCTGTCATATTGCTTCTTGAGCTGATGCAATGTTAAGAAAGTATTTATGAAACTGTGAACTTGTTGAAAATGTTTCAATCTTCAAACTTGAAAATATTTCTTTACAACCCAGTAAAGCATGCTTATATTTGTTATGATACCAAGCTACTCTTTCTGATTTTGTTTGTTTGTTTGAATTTAAGCAAAAGCTACACAATGGACTCTCTGAGCTCTGCCCACCTTGTTATTAAAACAAGGTTTCTAGTGGTGTGAATCTGAAGACATACCACTGTACCACAAGGGAGGGGGCGAATTTAACTTACCTGATAATTTCAGCCACTTAAAAACATATTAATTCAATTCAGTAAAATATTTTTGCACTACGAGAAATACCCGGTAAAACTGTCTTACAAGAAACAACTATGTTGTAACATAAGTCTCTTTGTCAGTTTTATCTCTTAACCACTATGATGTAACATAAGTCTCTTTGTCAGTTTTATCTCTTCTATTTGAACTCACTGATTGTCAAATATTTCAAAGTGAAAACCGAAACATTTTATTTTTTTACATAATAATAAAAACAACAGGAAAACATTGCAATTTTCCAATAATGCAACTGACGTCAGTTATCAAATTGAACGTATCCTATCACGTTTCAACACCGAGATTGAATCCTCTGTATTCACTCCCTTTTTGGTTGTTGTTGTTTTATTTGTACAAGTGATACATTCATGATATGTAACACAGATGAATGACATTATGTGACATTCACCCACGTATACATATGATATAGATAACAGTATTTCGTAATTCAGCGAAGTTTTCACTCTTTGCCATTCTCAGGCATGTTAAGTTTATCACAGCTTGAGACGCATTGGTGTTGTCAGCTGGTTGTTCCGTTTCCGTTTTAAGAGTCGAACTAGAAGTACTTCCTTTTATTTTTTGTCCATTCATTTATCGCTGAGTCTATTATTTCGAAGTTTTCAATGCTAAACTTTTAACTGCAGTTTTTGCTTAGATAACATTGTGCAACACAATATTTGTAAATATTTTGTTTGTTATTGTTGAAAGAGATTGTTCTATTTTCGTATATCATTGTTACAAACTACTTAGGTGAAGTCATCCTCGCTCGTTAAATACCAACAAAAACGCAGTTTACTAACCGGAGTTCAGTGTTATATAGACTTACCACTGTCCCACTGGAGTACAATAGCTTTTGTACCCAAATTTAAATTAGGTAGCAAATAACACTATGTAACACACATTTTGTTCCTGGATAGTATGTGTTATTTCTTAATCGTTTCAAACTTTGCTTTTGTGACCTGGATAATGAAATTTAGAAATTAACCCATTTTCTATGTAAAAATGGGCAAATTTGCACATTTTCATTTACATAAGATCTGAATTAAACAACATACGAATCGAATCAAGATTTATATGTATTTACACTAAAGCTATACAAAGATGTTTAAAAGAGAGTAGTTTTTCGAGATTTGTGACTGTAATGTACATCATTTTCACGTATCAGCCCCAAATATAGTCACCCATCATGTTTTCGTTATTCGCTCCCAGGTCAAAAAACAGAGTTTGAAGAGAAAGATAGGTTTTTTCCATTTACTTTAGGCATAAGCAATTGGGAAATAACACTTTCTGTCCAGGAACAATAAAAAGTAAACGTTTTGTTACATAGTGTTATTGTTAATTGCACATTTGTTGAAAAGGCTGTTATGTACATGATTTTAACTCTAGCAGATAAGAGTTCGTGTCGTTAGCCCAGTGTAGACATGTACACTTGTATTCATACACCAGAAGCAATGTTTTTAAACAAAGTATTTCGTCCTTAAAAATTGAAAAAAAAATGATATTAATCTCTTTGATTTGAAGATCACTTTGAAATCTACTTGATGATAAGCTGATTTTAAAATATTCTTTATATTTCTTTCTAGTTCGATACTACGAGGACCAGTGAAGGGTAACACTAAGATGAAAGGACGTTTTGGTACGTAAAAGTCTGAAATACAAGACTGGGAACTTTATTAAGACATTCATATGAAAAGTTCCCCGTTGGTACAGCTGTAAATATACGGACTTACAATCCTAAAATCAGGGGACTCGATTCCCCTCGGTGCACTGAGCAGATAGCTCAATGTGGCTTAATTATAACAAAACACACACATTCATCATAAAAATTACAATAAGAGCTTGTAAATGTATACTACTTATCAATTAGAATGCCTATTAAATTAATTATGTAAGAATTAAAACTAAAATGACAGTATAGACCAAAATTGGTTTCTGGTTTGGTTTTAATTTCGCGCAAAGCTACTCGAGGGATATCTGCGCTAGGCTTCCCTAATTTAGCAGTGTGAGACAAGAGGGAAGACAGCTAGTCATCACCACCCACCGCCAACTCTTGAGCTACTCTTTTGCCAACGAACAGTGGGATTGACCGTCACATTATAACCCCTTACGGCTGAAAAGGCGAGCATGTATGGGTTGACGGGGATTCGAACCCGCGACCCTCAGATTATGAGTCGAGTACCTTAACCACCAGGCCATGCCAGACCTTATAGACCAATATATGTTGGTTTCTGGAAATATCTAAATAAAAGTAATACAGATTAGTTTTTCTTCAACTGTATGTAACTTTATATGTCTGTGGTTTGAATTTAAATAGTATTGAAGCCTTTTGACACGACTCTGTTCTATTAATACAAAAATAGTCTTAAGTGTATCCTTTATAAATGAAAGGCTTAAATTGAAATGGAAAAGAATGGAACCAATTAGTTTTCTGATAAGACAGAAATGAATTGGCTAATACAGGAGCAAGTGGTGAGCCCATGGCCACACTGTCAACTTGTCATATATTTTATTATAAAACATAAAATGAAATTATTTATTCCTTATTTCAAGTAATTTCATAAACAGATTTTGTTTAGTTAAGTCACTAATTATAGTGTCATCAAGAAATAATAAAACTCTAGTCCATTCGATTGCTTCATCAAATGGAATATTCGTAAGTGAGGGCTCGTTAACAAAATTGGTGATGTATAAAGATTCATCAAATTTCATTGGTATGACAAAATTGGAAAGTCAAAGGACCCTTACATGGTAAAGTCATTTTTTGGTGTTAATGGAATTAACAATTCCTTAGGAGAATAGCTAATGTATAACCGTGCATTCATATGTGAAACAATAAGTTTGACTGACACCTACTTCAGGTAGACTGTATATAACTACGTGATCAAACAGGTTAATTTATAACTGTGCATTCATATGTTAAACAATAAGTTTGACTGGCACACCTACTTCAGGTAGACTGTATATAACTACGTGATCAAACAGGTCTAATCTGGATGTTAATTGAGCAGAAATTATATTTTCTTTCTTTAGTTTTAATAGGAAATTTTGAAGTTTTTTCTTCTATCTATTGGGTGAGATCTTTATTTATTCAACACTTTAAAGTTACTAGAGTCATTTAAGACAGTAGAAATTTTATCAAAGTAACCTTGTTTATTGCGAGTGGCAACTGCATTCCTTTACCTATATTTAAAAGCACTAAGTTATTCTAAATAATCGAGACTACCCTGATAACAAGCTTAATAATTCATAGAGAATATAAACTTACTCGCTCTAACTGTAATTTTCATGTTAAGCTATCAATATATAAAAAAAAATATTTGATTAGATATGCCTTCTTTCTAGTACTCATTAGCAAAAGTATTTTGGACTATATTAATGAAGATTGCAGCTTCCAAATTCCAGACTTCAAAGTTCCCAAATGTCCTATCACCTTGTTGTTACCATTTGCTGGTTCTCAACGCATCAAATTGAAAAGAAAAATGAAAACATTCTACAATCAACTTATCCCCAAGACAGCCTGAGAGTGATCTTTGCACCGAAGAAATGGATATTGGTGGTGTATCAATATACGTATCCAGGTTGTAGGCATAGCTACGCTGGATCAACAACACGAATCCTAGTTACCAGAGTTATGTATAAAACAGCCTTTCCTACCACTCTGGTATTTACAGACATCTAAGCAAAGACTGTAGCGAAAAATCTAACATCGAACACTTCAAAATAATAGACTCAGCAACAGACGAATAGTCTTAAGTAAAGAGAAAGCATCCCTAGCTCGTTGCTTGAAGTTGAAGCTGGATAACCAGGATGCTACACCACAGTATCTGAAATTTTGATAAACTGAGATGGGCAAAAAATGATAAAGTTTGCCAAACAAATATATGTAAGGCCACACATGTATATTTAGTCATATACGTATATTGCTGGTACCAGTCATGGATGTATTTATCCATATAAGTATATTGCCTTTTGCATATCTTACCATCTACAAATGGTAAAATACTCTAGTAGTTTATAACAAATTACTTTTGGTAGTAACAGTATCGCTATCTAGTAACTGTCGAACTCAACCCAATTTTTATTTTAGGCATCACAAAGTAAGGAAGAAAGGTTTGGAAAAACTAAAACTTTTAACTAAAAGTCTAATTCACTATGGCTATTATTCACGTTGTTGTGATGATAACTCCGTGTGTACTCTCAAGGGAAACACAGCTAGTATGTAGTTAAGGCGTGCGACTCGTAATCTGAGGGTCGCGGGTTCACATCCCCTTCGTGCCAAACATGCTCGCCCTTTCAGCCGTGGAAGCGTTATATGTGACGGTCAATCCAACTATTCGTTGGTAAAAGAGTAACTCAAGAGTTGGCGGTGGGTTGTGATGACTAGCTGCCTTCCCTCTAGTCTTACACTGCTAAATTAGGGACGGCTAGCACAGATAGCCCTCGAGTAGCTTTGTGTGAAATTAAAAAAACAAGCAAACAAACAAGCTTGATGTATGTAGAATTGGCATATTTCTCAGATACTGATTATAATTTAACAAGTGCAAGGCATCATGCTTTAATGAATATTCACCACTCAGCTGTAGTTAGAAGTGGTTATCTTGAGTTTCGGATGAAATATTACATCAGAAAATGTATCCAGTGGTTCAGAAGGTGTTGCAATGTTGTTTTGGTTACATCCGAATGTATGAAGAAAATCAATTGAAAATACATGAATGCAAAGTTTACCATGAAATACCACTTGACAGTTCAGAAACATATCAGTTGTAAAGATCTTTCAGTTGAGTTTTAAAGTTCCTAGCAACCATTTTCAGTTGTGCAACTGTTGATGAACCAAATACTTCATCTATTCTCTATAGCTGTTTAAGCTTTTTCTCACCAAGCAGTAAAAATGCTTATAAAACAAGAGCCATAACATTCAATCAGGAGCCCTTTCTCTAATTTGCTTTCAAAGATATATACAAAACTTCACTCAGTTTCGAGAGAACTCAATAGTCCATTAAACTATTTTGTCGAAAAAGCCCAATATGCTTCCCCAAATTGATAGTTAAATTTCATTTAAGCTCTTTTAGTTTTCTGGAAATTTTAATATGGCATCCACTACTTACTGCTAGTCGTTCCATATTCGTTAAACTATCAGAATGTACCACTACCTGTATTAATCTGTTGCTTGGCTACTTTGTTAGTTGGTTTGTTTGTTTGTTTTTGAATTTCGCACAAAGCTACTCAAGGGCTATCTGTGCTAGCCGTCCCTAATTTAGCAGTGTAAGACTAGAGGGAAGGCAGCTAGTCATCACCACCCACCGCCAACTCTTGGGCTACTCTTTTACCAACGAATAGTGAGATTGACCGTCACATTATAACGCCCCCACGGCTGAAAGGGCGAACATATTTGGTGTGATGGAGATTCGAACCCGCGACCTCAGATTACGAGTCGCACGCATTAACACGCTTGGCCATGCCGGGCGTGCACCTGTTGAGTCATCAGCTGGAACTGATAGTCCTGCCATCTTTTGTGTTGAGCACAGTGGGTGGAGCATTTAGCAGTGTTCCATCAGTCGACAAATCAAGCATGTGCTTCACTCTTCACATCCTAGTTCATATTTAACTAGAAGTTGACATTGGATAACAGGTGGAGTTTGATAGCGCAATTCTTTCATCAAAAGCAAAAGTGGTTGCATTGTGGTGCTAGGACTTGTGGGTGGCTTCTCCTTGATATAATGGAGGTATCTCAATATTCCATCCACTTGAGACATACCCATACTGCAGCCTTTGATGAACCCATAATGATTCATGGTAAAAAAAAAACTACCCCTATAAGATAAGGATACAACTCAGGTAATCATGGCTTGCTGGAACGTTTCTTAGTAAAGTTACCAATGAAAATGTCCTCTTGAGCAATTATTGCTATTACAGAGTAAACCTCAGCATGCAATCAACACAATTTATCCTCATAAATCACCAGATTCTTGGTTGCTTTCTTTTTCAAGGCTTTTAACCTGACTTAATGGATCGCCACTTCTCCACAGAATCAAATCAGTTGTTCAACTTGAATATATCTCTATCCCAGTTTCCTTATTCTTCTGTATGTAGAAATATTCAACGTTATTCAGAACTAAATCATCTAAGCTCAGAATGAAACATTGCACTACCTGTCTCCGACTCCAACCATTTCAAGCCTGCTAGAAATTCTTAAAAAATTCTTATTTTCAGATTCTCAACTAATTCTTAGCTGTGATGCTATAAATGCTGCAGGTGTTGAACAATAGACGCACTCAGGAATCCCAATAGCTGGATGAATAATTGGTCCTCATTCAAAATGGCATTGAGCTACTTACTATACTGTGATACAATAGGTTCCATTAATGTCGCTGGAGGACATCTCCTAGTTCAGAGTAGTAGATCACCACTTCGTAGTTCACTGTCTTTACACGTGGATACCCATTATTTCATCTGTCAGAGAAATAACTCTGACTGGGGAAAGTAGTCTGTTAATAAGACTTCTAGTTCTTTACAGTTAGTGTGAATGTTCAGTTCTTTAGTTAGTGTGAATGTTCTTTACCATAATACTTCTAGTTCTTTACAGTTAGTGTGAATGTTCTTTACCATAATACTTCTAGTTCTTTACAGTTAGTGTGAATGTTCTTTACCATAATACTTCTAGTTCTTTACAGTTAGTGTGAATGTTCTTTACCATAATACTTCTAGTTCTTTACAGTTAGTGTGAATGTTCTTTACCATAATACTTCTAGTTCTTTACAGTTAGTGTGAATGTTCTTTACCATAATACTTCTAGTTCTTTACAGTTAGTGTGAATGTTCTTTACCATAATACTTCTAGTTCTTTACAGTTAGTGTGAATGTTCTTTACCATAATACTTCTAGTTCTTTACAGTTAGTGTGAATGTTCTTTACCATAATACTTCTAGTTCTTTACAGTTAGTGTGAATGTTCTTTACCATAATACTTCTAGTTCTTTACAGTTAGTGTGAATGTTCTTTACCATAATACTTCTAGTTCTTTACAGTTAGTGTGAATGTTCTTTACCATAATACTTCTAGTTCTTTACAGTTAGTGTGAATGTTCTTTACCATAATACTTCTAGTTCTTTACAGTTAGTGTGAATGTTCTTTACCATAATACTTCTAGTTCTTTACAGTTAGTGTGAATGTTCTTTACCATAATACTTCTAGTTCTTTACAGTTAGTGTGAATGTTCTTTACCATAATACTTCTAGTTCTTTACAGTTAGTGTGAATGTTCTTTACCATAATACTTCTAGTTCTTTACAGTTAGTGTGAATGTTCTTTACCATAATACTTCTAGTTCTTTACAGTTAGTGTGAATGTTCTTTACCATAATACTTCTAGTTCTTTACAGTTAGTGTGAATGTTCTTTACCATAATACTTCTAGTTCTTTACAGTTAGTGTGAATGTTCTTTACCATAATACTTCTAGTTCTTTACAGTTAGTGTGAATGTTCTTTACCATAATACTTCTAGTTCTTTACAGTTAGTGTGAATGTTCTTTACCATAATACTTCTAGTTCTTTACAGTTAGTGTGAATGTTCTTTACCATAATACTTCTAGTTCTTTACAGTTAGTGTGAATGTTCTTTACCATAATACTTCTAGTTCTTTACAGTTAGTGTGAATGTTCTTTACCATAATACTTCTAGTTCTTTACAGTTAGTGTGAATGTTCTTTACCATAATACTTCTAGTTCTTTACAGTTAGTGTGAATGTTCTTTACCATAATACTTCTAGTTCTTTACAGTTAGTGTGAATGTTCTTTACCATAATACTTCTAGTTCTTTACAGTTAGTGTGAATGTTCTTTACCATAATACTTCTAGTTCTTTACAGTTAGTGTGAATGTTCTTTACCATAATACTTCTAGTTCTTTACAGTTAGTGTGAATGTTCTTTACCATAATACTTCTAGTTCTTTACAGTTAGTGTGAATGTTCTTTACCATAATACTTCTAGTTCTTTACAGTTAGTGTGAATGTTCTTTACCATAATACTTCTAGTTCTTTACAGTTAGTGTGAATGTTCTTTACCATAATACTTCTAGTTCTTTACAGTTAGTGTGAATGTTCTTTACCATAATACTTCTAGTTCTTTACAGTTAGTGTGAATGTTCTTTACCATAATACTTCTAGTTCTTTACAGTTAGTGTGAATGTTCTTTACCATAATACTTCTAGTTCTTTACAGTTAGTGTGAATGTTCTTTACCATAATACTTCTAGTTCTTTACAGTTAGTGTGAATGTTAGTTCTTTACAGTTAGTGTGAATGTTCTTTACCATAATACTTCTAGTTCTTTACAGTTAGTGTGAATGTTCTTTACCATAATACTTCTAGTTCTTTACAGTTAGTGTGAATGTTCTTTACCATAATACTTCTAGTTCTTTACAGTTAGTGTGAATGTTCTTTACCATAATACTTCTAGTTCTTTACAGTTAGTGTGAATGTTCTTTACCATAATACTTCTAGTTCTTTACAGTTAGTGTGAATGTTCTTTACCATAATACTTCTAGTTCTTTACAGTTAGTGTGAATGTTCTTTACCATAATACTTCTAGTTCTTTACAGTTAGTGTGAATGTTCTTTACCATAATACTTCTAGTTCTTTACAGTTAGTGTGAATGTTCTTTACCATAATACTTCTAGTTCTTTACAGTTAGTGTGAATGTTCTTTACCATAATACTTCTAGTTCTTTACAGTTAGTGTGAATGTTCTTTACCATAATACTTCTAGTTCTTTACAGTTAGTGTGAATGTTCTTTACCATAATACTTCTAGTTCTTTACAGTTAGTGTGAATGTTCTTTACCATAATACTTCTAGTTCTTTACAGTTAGTGTGAATGTTCTTTACCATAATACTTCTAGTTCTTTACAGTTAGTGTGAATGTTCTTTACCATAATACTTCTAGTTCTTTACAGTTAGTGTGAATGTTCTTTACCATAATACTTCTAGTTCTTTACAGTTAGTGTGAATGTTCTTTACCATAATACTTCTAGTTCTTTACAGTTAGTGTGAATGTTCTTTACCATAATACTTCTAGTTCTTTACAGTTAGTGTGAATGTTCTTTACCATAATACTTCTAGTTCTTTACAGTTAGTGTGAATGTTCTTTACCATAATACTTCTAGTTCTTTACAGTTAGTGTGAATGTTCTTTACCATAATACTTCTAGTTCTTTACAGTTAGTGTGAATGTTCTTTACCATAATACTTCTAGTTCTTTACAGTTAGTGTGAATGTTCACTTACCATAATACTTCTACTTTACAGTTAGTGTGAATGTTCTTTACCATAATACTTCTAGTTCTTTACAGTTAGTGTGAATGTTCTTTACCATAATACTTCTAGTTCTTTACAGTTAGTGTGAATGTTCTTTACCATAATACTTCTAGTTCTTTACAGTTAGTGTGAATGTTCTTTACCATAATACTTCTAGTTCTTTACAGTTAGTGTGAATGTTCTTTACCATAATACTTCTAGTTCTTTACAGTTAGTGTGAATGTTCTTTACCATAATACTTCTAGTTCTTTACAGTTAGTGTGAATGTTCTTTACCATAATACTTCTAGTTCTTTACAGTTAGTGTGAATGTTCTTTACCATAATACTTCTAGTTCTTTACAGTTAGTGTGAATGTTCTTTACCATAATACTTCTAGTTCTTTACAGTTAGTGTGAATGTTCTTTACCATAATACTTCTAGTTCTTTACAGTTAGTGTGAATGTTCTTTACCATAATACTTCTAGTTCTTTACAGTTAGTGTGAATGTTCTTTACCATAATACTTCTAGTTCTTTACAGTTAGTGTGAATGTTCTTTACCATAATACTTCTAGTTCTTTACAGTTAGTGTGAATGTTCTTTACCATAATACTTCTAGTTCTTTACAGTTAGTGTGAATGTTCTTTACCATAATACTTCTAGTTCTTTACAGTTAGTGTGAATGTTCTTTACCATAATACTTCTAGTTCTTTACAGTTAGTGTGAATGTTCTTTACCATAATACTTCTAGTTCTTTACAGTTAGTGTGAATGTTCTTTACCATAATACTTCTAGTTCTTTACAGTTAGTGTGAATGTTCTTTACCATAATACTTCTAGTTCTTTACAGTTAGTGTGAATGTTCTTTACCATAATACTTCTAGTTCTTTACAGTTAGTGTGAATGTTCTTTACCATAATACTTCTAGTTCTTTACAGTTAGTGTGAATGTTCTTTACCATAATACTTCTAGTTCTTTACAGTTAGTGTGAATGTTCTTTACCATAATACTTCTAGTTCTTTACAGTTAGTGTGAATGTTCTTTACCATAATACTTCTAGTTCTTTACAGTTAGTGTGAATGTTCTTTACCATAATACTTCTAGTTCTTTACAGTTAGTGTGAATGTTCTTTACCATAATACTTCTAGTTCTTTACAGTTAGTGTGAATGTTCTTTACCATAATACTTCTAGTTCTTTACAGTTAGTGTGAATGTTCTTTACCATAATACTTCTAGTTCTTTACAGTTAGTGTGAATGTTCTTTACCATAATACTTCTAGTTCTTTACAGTTAGTGTGAATGTTCTTTACCATAATACTTCTAGTTCTTTACAGTTAGTGTGAATGTTCTTTACCATAATACTTCTAGTTCTTTACAGTTAGTGTGAATGTTCTTTACCATAATACTTCTAGTTCTTTACAGTTAGTGTGAATGTTCTTTACCATAATACTTCTAGTTCTTTACAGTTAGTGTGAATGTTCTTTACCATAATACTTCTAGTTCTTTACAGTTAGTGTGAATGTTCTTTACCATAATACTTCTAGTTCTTTACAGTTAGTGTGAATGTTCTTTACCATAATACTTCTAGTTCTTTACAGTTAGTGTGAATGTTCTTTACCATAATACTTCTAGTTCTTTACAGTTAGTGTGAATGTTCTTTACCATAATACTTCTAGTTCTTTACAGTTAGTGTGAATGTTCTTTACCATAATACTTCTAGTTCTTTACAGTTAGTGTGAATGTTCTTTACCATAATACTTCTAGTTCTTTACAGTTAGTGTGAATGTTCTTTACCATAATACTTCTAGTTCTTTACAGTTAGTGTGAATGTTCTTTACCATAATACTTCTAGTTCTTTACAGTTAGTGTGAATGTTCTTTACCATAATACTTCTAGTTCTTTACAGTTAGTGTGAATGTTCTTTACCATAATACTTCTAGTTCTTTACAGTTAGTGTGAATGTTCTTTACCATAATACTTCTAGTTCTTTACAGTTAGTGTGAATGTTCTTTACCATAAGTACTTATGTTCTTTACCATAATACTTCTAGTTCTTTACAGTTAGTGTGAATGTTCTTTACCATAATACTTCTAGTTCTTTACAGTTAGTGTGAATGTTCTTTACCATAATACTTCTAGTTCTTTACAGTTAGTGTGAATGTTCTTTACCATAATACTTCTAGTTCTTTACAGTTAGTGTGAATGTTCTTTACCATAATACTTCTAGTTCTTTACAGTTAGTGTGAATGTTCTTTACCATAATACTTCTAGTTCTTTACAGTTAGTGTGAATGTTCTTTACCATAATACTTCTAGTTCTTTACAGTTAGTGTGAATGTTCTTTACCATAATACTTCTAGTTCTTTACAGTTAGTGTGAATGTTCTTTACCATAATACTTCTAGTTCTTTACAGTTAGTGTGAATGTTCTTTACCATAATACTTCTAGTTCTTTACAGTTAGTGTGAATGTTCTTTACCACCATACTTCTATTCTTTACTTACTTCTAGTTCTTTACAGTTAGTGTGAATGTTCTTTACCATAATACTTCTAGTTCTTTACAGTTAGTGTGAATGTTCTTTACCATAATACTTCTAGTTCTTTACAGTTAGTGTGAATGTTCTTTACCATAATACTTCTAGTTCTTTACAGTTAGTGTGAATGTTCTTTACCATAATACTTCTAGTTCTTTACAGTTAGTGTGAATGTTCTTTACCATAATACTTCTAGTTCTTTACAGTTAGTGTGAATGTTCTTTACCATAATACTTCTAGTTCTTTACAGTTAGTGTGAATGTTCTTTACCATAATACTTCTAGTTCTTTACAGTTAGTGTGAATGTTCTTTACCATAATACTTCTAGTTCTTTACAGTTAGTGTGAATGTTCTTTACCATAATACTTCTAGTTCTTTACAGTTAGTGTGAATGTTCTTTACCATAATACTTCTAGTTCTTTACAGTTAGTGTGAATGTTCTTTACCATAATACTTCTAGTTCTTTACAGTTAGTGTGAATGTTCTTTACCATAATACTTCTAGTTCTTTACAGTTAGTGTGAATGTTCTTTACCATAATACTTCTAGTTCTTTACAGTTAGTGTGAATGTTCTTTACCATAATACTTCTAGTTCTTTACAGTTAGTGTGAATGTTCTTTACCATAATACTTCTAGTTCTTTACAGTTAGTGTGAATGTTCTTTACCATAATACTTCTAGTTCTTTACAGTTAGTGTGAATGTTCTTTACCATAATACTTCTAGTTCTTTACAGTTAGTGTGAATGTTCTTTACCATAATACTTCTAGTTCTTTACAGTTAGTGTGAATGTTCTTTACCATAATACTTCTAGTTCTTTACAGTTAGTGTGAATGTTCTTTACCATAATACTTCTAGTTCTTTACAGTTAGTGTGAATGTTCTTTACCATAATACTTCTAGTTCTTTACAGTTAGTGTGAATGTTCTTTACCATAATACTTCTAGTTCTTTACAGTTAGTGTGAATGTTCTTTACCATAATACTTCTAGTTCTTTACAGTTAGTGTGAATGTTCTTTACCATAATACTTCTAGTTCTTTACAGTTAGTGTGAATGTTCTTTACCATAATACTTCTAGTTCTTTACAGTTAGTGTGAATGTTCTTTACCATAATACTTCTAGTTCTTTACAGTTAGTGTGAATGTTCTTTACCATAATACTTCTAGTTCTTTACAGTTAGTGTGAATGTTCTTTACCATAATACTTCTAGTTCTTTACAGTTAGTGTGAATGTTCTTTACCATAATACTTCTAGTTCTTTACAGTTAGTGTGAATGTTCTTTACCATAATACTTCTAGTTCTTTACAGTTAGTGTGAATGTTCTTTACCATAATACTTCTAGTTCTTTACAGTTAGTGTGAATGTTCTTTACCATAATACTTCTAGTTCTTTACAGTTAGTGTGAATGTTCTTTACCATAATACTTCTAGTTCTTTACAGTTAGTGTGAATGTTCTTTACCATAATACTTCTAGTTCTTTACAGTTAGTGTGAATGTTCTTTACCATAATACTTCTAGTTCTTTACAGTTAGTGTGAATGTTCTTTACCATAATACTTCTAGTTCTTTACAGTTAGTGTGAATGTTCTTTACCATAATACTTCTAGTTCTTTACAGTTAGTGTGAATGTTCTTTACCATAATACTTCTAGTTCTTTACAGTTAGTGTGAATGTTCTTTACCATAATACTTCTAGTTCTTTACAGTTAGTGTGAATGTTCTTTACCATAATACTTCTAGTTCTTTACAGTTAGTGTGAATGTTCTTTACCATAATACTTCTAGTTCTTTACAGTTAGTGTGAATGTTCTTTACCATAATACTTCTAGTTCTTTACAGTTAGTGTGAATGTTCTTTACCATAATACTTCTAGTTCTTTACAGTTAGTGTGAATGTTCTTTACCATAATACTTCTAGTTCTTTACAGTTAGTGTGAATGTTCTTTACCATAATACTTCTAGTTCTTTACAGTTAGTGTGAATGTTCTTTACCATAATACTTCTAGTTCTTTACAGTTAGTGTGAATGTTCTTTACCATAATACTTCTAGTTCTTTACAGTTAGTGTGAATGTTCTTTACCATAATACTTCTAGTTCTTTACAGTTAGTGTGAATGTTCTTTACCATAATACTTCTAGTTCTTTACAGTTAGTGTGAATGTTCTTTACCATAATACTTCTAGTTCTTTACAGTTAGTGTGAATGTTCTTTACCATAATACTTCTAGTTCTTTACAGTTAGTGTGAATGTTCTTTACCATAATACTTCTAGTTCTTTACAGTTAGTGTGAATGTTCTTTACCATAATACTTCTAGTTCTTTACAGTTAGTGTGAATGTTCTTTACCATAATACTTCTAGTTCTTTACAGTTAGTGTGAATGTTCTTTACCATAATACTTCTAGTTCTTTACAGTTAGTGTGAATGTTCTTTACCATAATACTTCTAGTTCTTTACAGTTAGTGTGAATGTTCTTTACCATAATACTTCTAGTTCTTTACAGTTAGTGTGAATGTTCTTTACCATAATACTTCTAGTTCTTTACAGTTAGTGTGAATGTTCTTTACCATAATACTTCTAGTTCTTTACAGTTAGTGTGAATGTTCTTTACCATAATACTTCTAGTTCTTTACAGTTAGTGTGAATGTTCTTTACCATAATACTTCTAGTTCTTTACAGTTAGTGTGAATGTTCTTTACCATAATACTTCTAGTTCTTTACAGTTAGTGTGAATGTTCTTTACCATAATACTTCTAGTTCTTTACAGTTAGTGTGAATGTTCTGTACCATAATACTTCTAGTTCTTTACAGTTAGTGTGAATGTTCTTTACCATAATACTTCTAGTTCTTTACAGTTAGTGTGAATGTTCTTTACCATAATACTTCTAGTTCTTTACAGTTAGTGTGAATGTTCTTTACCATAATACTTCTAGTTCTTTACAGTTAGTGTGAATGTTCTTTACCATAATACTTCTAGTTCTTTACAGTTAGTGTGAATGTTCTTTACCATAATACTTCTAGTTCTTTACAGTTAGTGTGAATGTTCTTTACCATAATACTTCTAGTTCTTTACAGTTAGTGTGAATGTTCTTTACCATAATACTTCTAGTTCTTTACAGTTAGTGTGAATGTTCTTTACCATAATACTTCTAGTTCTTTACAGTTAGTGTGAATGTTCTTTACCATAATACTTCTAGTTCTTTACAGTTAGTGTGAATGTTCTTTACCATAATACTTCTAGTTCTTTACAGTTAGTGTGAATGTTCTTTACCATAATACTTCTAGTTCTTTACAGTTAGTGTGAATGTTCTTTACCATAATACTTCTAGTTCTTTACAGTTAGTGTGAATGTTCTTTACCATAATACTTCTAGTTCTTTACAGTTAGTGTGAATGTTCTTTACCATAATACTTCTAGTTCTTTACAGTTAGTGTGAATGTTCTTTACCATAATACTTCTAGTTCTTTACAGTTAGTGTGAATGTTCTTTACCATAATACTTCTAGTTCTTTACAGTTAGTGTGAATGTTCTTTACCATAATACTTCTAGTTCTTTACAGTTAGTGTGAATGTTCTTTACCATAATACTTCTAGTTCTTTACAGTTAGTGTGAATGTTCTTTACCATAATACTTCTAGTTCTTTACAGTTAGTGTGAATGTTCTTTACCATAATACTTCTAGTTCTTTACAGTTAGTGTGAATGTTCTTTACCATAATACTTCTAGTTCTTTACAGTTAGTGTGAATGTTCTTTACCATAATACTTCTAGTTCTTTACAGTTAGTGTGAATGTTCTTTACCATAATACTTCTAGTTCTTTACAGTTAGTGTGAATGTTCTTTACCATAATACTTCTAGTTCTTTACAGTTAGTGTGAATGTTCTTTACCATAATACTTCTAGTTCTTTACAGTTAGTGTGAATGTTCTTTACCATAATACTTCTAGTTCTTTACAGTTAGTGTGAATGTTCTTTACCATAATACTTCTAGTTCTTTACAGTTAGTGTGAATGTTCTTTACCATAATACTTCTAGTTCTTTACAGTTAGTGTGAATGTTCTTTACCATAATACTTCTAGTTCTTTACAGTTAGTGTGAATGTTCTTTACCATAATACTTCTAGTTCTTTACAGTTAGTGTGAATGTTCTTTACCATAATACTTCTAGTTCTTTACAGTTAGTGTGAATGTTCTTTACCATAATACTTCTAGTTCTTTACAGTTAGTGTGAATGTTCTTTACCATAATACTTCTAGTTCTTTACAGTTAGTGTGAATGTTCTTTACCATAATACTTCTAGTTCTTTACAGTTAGTGTGAATGTTCTTTACCATAATACTTCTAGTTCTTTACAGTTAGTGTGAATGTTCTTTACCATAATACTTCTAGTTCTTTACAGTTAGTGTGAATGTTCTTTACCATAATACTTCTAGTTCTTTACAGTTAGTGTGAATGTTCTTTACCATAATACTTCTAGTTCTTTACAGTTAGTGTGAATGTTCTTTACCATAATACTTCTAGTTCTTTACAGTTAGTGTGAATGTTCTTTACCATAATACTTCTAGTTCTTTACAGTTAGTGTGAATGTTCTTTACCATAATACTTCTAGTTCTTTACAGTTAGTGTGAATGTTCTTTACCATAATACTTCTAGTTCTTTACAGTTAGTGTGAATGTTCTTTACCATAATACTTCTAGTTCTTTACAGTTAGTGTGAATGTTCTTTACCATAATACTTCTAGTTCTTTACAGTTAGTGTGAATGTTCTTTACCATAATACTTCTAGTTCTTTACAGTTAGTGTGAATGTTCTTTACCATAATACTTCTAGTTCTTTACAGTTAGTGTGAATGTTCTTTACCATAATACTTCTAGTTCTTTACAGTTAGTGTTAGTGTGAATGTTCTTTACCATAATACTTCTAGTTCTTTACAGTTAGTGTGAATGTTCTTTACCATAATACTTCTAGTTCTTTACAGTTAGTGTGAATGTTCTTTACCATAATACTTCTAGTTCTTTACAGTTAGTGTGAATGTTCTTTACCATAATACTTCTAGTTCTTTACAGTTAGTGTGAATGTTCTTTACCATAATACTTCTAGTTCTTTACAGTTAGTGTGAATGTTCTTTACCATAATACTTCTAGTTCTTTACAGTTAGTGTGAATGTTCTTTACCATAATACTTCTAGTTCTTTACAGTTAGTGTGAATGTTCTTTACCATAATACTTCTAGTTCTTTACAGTTAGTGTGAATGTTCTTTACCATAATACTTCTAGTTCTTTACAGTTAGTGTGAATGTTCTTTACCATAATACTTCTAGTTCTTTACAGTTAGTGTGAATGTTCTTTACCATAATACTTCTAGTTCTTTACAGTTAGTGTGAATGTTCTTTACCATAATACTTCTAGTTCTTTACAGTTAGTGTGAATGTTCTTTACCATAATACTTCTAGTTCTTTACAGTTAGTGTGAATGTTCTTTACCATAATACTTCTAGTTCTTTACAGTTAGTGTGAATGTTCTTTACCATAATACTTCTAGTTCTTTACAGTTAGTGTGAATGTTCTTTACCATAATACTTCTAGTTCTTTACAGTTAGTGTGAATGTTCTTTACCATAATACTTCTAGTTCTTTACAGTTAGTGTGAATGTTCTTTACCATAATACTTCTAGTTCTTTACAGTTAGTGTGAATGTTCTTTACCATAATACTTCTAGTTCTTTACAGTTAGTGTGAATGTTCTTTACCATAATACTTCTAGTTCTTTACAGTTAGTGTGAATGTTCTTTACCATAATACTTCTAGTTCTTTACAGTTAGTGTGAATGTTCTTTACCATAATACTTCTAGTTCTTTACAGTTAGTGTGAATGTTCTTTACCATAATACTTCTAGTTCTTTACAGTTAGTGTGAATGTTCTTTACCATAATACTTCTAGTTCTTTACAGTTAGTGTGAATGTTCTTTACCATAATACTTCTAGTTCTTTACAGTTAGTGTGAATGTTCTGTACCATAATACTTCTAGTTCTTTACAGTTAGTGTGAATGTTCTTTACCATAATACTTCTAGTTCTTTACAGTTAGTGTGAATGTTCTTTACCATAATACTTCTAGTTCTTTACAGTTAGTGTGAATGTTCTTTACCATAATACTTCTAGTTCTTTACAGTTAGTGTGAATGTTCTTTACCATAATACTTCTAGTTCTTTACAGTTAGTGTGAATGTTCTTTACCATAATACTTCTAGTTCTTTACAGTTAGTGTGAATGTTCTTTACCATAATACTTCTAGTTCTTTACAGTTAGTGTGAATGTTCTTTACCATAATACTTCTAGTTCTTTACAGTTAGTGTGAATGTTCTTTACCATAATACTTCTAGTTCTTTACAGTTAGTGTGAATGTTCTTTACCATAATACTTCTAGTTCTTTACAGTTAGTGTGAATGTTCTTTACCATAATACTTCTAGTTCTTTACAGTTAGTGTGAATGTTCTTTACCATAATACTTCTAGTTCTTTACAGTTAGTGTGAATGTTCTTTACCATAATACTTCTAGTTCTTTACAGTTAGTGTGAATGTTCTTTACCATAATACTTCTAGTTCTTTACAGTTAGTGTGAATGTTCTTTACCATAATACTTCTAGTTCTTTACAGTTAGTGTGAATGTTCTTTACCATAATACTTCTAGTTCTTTACAGTTAGTGTGAATGTTCTTTACCATAATACTTCTAGTTCTTTACAGTTAGTGTGAATGTTCTTTACCATAATACTTCTAGTTCTTTACAGTTAGTGTGAATGTTCTTTACCATAATACTTCTAGTTCTTTACAGTTAGTGTGAATGTTCTTTACCATAATACTTCTAGTTCTTTACAGTTAGTGTGAATGTTCTTTACCATAATACTTCTAGTTCTTTACAGTTAGTGTGAATGTTCTTTACCATAATACTTCTAGTTCTTTACAGTTAGTGTGAATGTTCTTTACCATAATACTTCTAGTTCTTTACAGTTAGTGTGAATGTTCTTTACCATAATACTTCTAGTTCTTTACAGTTAGTGTGAATGTTCTTTACCATAATACTTCTAGTTCTTTACAGTTAGTGTGAATGTTCTTTACCATAATACTTCTAGTTCTTTACAGTTAGTGTGAATGTTCTTTACCATAATACTTCTAGTTCTTTACAGTTAGTGTGAATGTTCTTTACCATAATACTTCTAGTTCTTTACAGTTAGTGTGAATGTTCTTTACCATAATACTTCTAGTTCTTTACAGTTAGTGTGAATGTTCTTTACCATAATACTTCTAGTTCTTTACAGTTAGTGTGAATGTTCTTTACCATAATACTTCTAGTTCTTTACAGTTAGTGTGAATGTTCTTTACCATAATACTTCTAGTTCTTTACAGTTAGTGTGAATGTTCTTTACCATAATACTTCTAGTTCTTTACAGTTAGTGTGAATGTTCTTTACCATAATACTTCTAGTTCTTTACAGTTAGTGTGAATGTTCTGTACCATAATACTTCTAGTTCTTTACAGTTAGTGTGAATGTTCTTTACCATAATACTTCTAGTTCTTTACAGTTAGTGTGAATGTTCTTTACCATAATACTTCTAGTTCTTTACAGTTAGTGTGAATGTTCTTTACCATAATACTTCTAGTTCTTTACAGTTAGTGTGAATGTTCTTTACCATAATACTTCTAGTTCTTTACAGTTAGTGTGAATGTTCTTTACCATAATACTTCTAGTTCTTTACAGTTAGTGTGAATGTTCTTTACCATAATACTTCTAGTTCTTTACAGTTAGTGTGAATGTTCTTTACCATAATACTTCTAGTTCTTTACAGTTAGTGTGAATGTTCTTTACCATAATACTTCTAGTTCTTTACAGTTAGTGTGAATGTTCTTTACCATAATACTTCTAGTTCTTTACAGTTAGTGTGAATGTTCTTTACCATAATACTTCTAGTTCTTTACAGTTAGTGTGAATTTCTTTACCATAATACTTCTAGTTCTTTACAGTTAGTGTGAATGTTCTTTACCATAATACTTCTAGTTCTTTACAGTTAGTGTGAATGTTCTTTACCATAATACTTCTAGTTCTTTACAGTTAGTGTGAATGTTCTTTACCATAATACTTCTAGTTCTTTACAGTTAGTGTGAATGTTCTTTACCATAATACTTCTAGTTCTTTACAGTTAGTGTGAATGTTCTTTACCATAATACTTCTAGTTCTTTACAGTTAGTGTGAATGTTCTTTACCATAATACTTCTAGTTCTTTACAGTTAGTGTGAATGTTCTTTACCATAATACTTCTAGTTCTTTACAGTTAGTGTGAATGTTCTTTACCATAATACTTCTAGTTCTTTACAGTTAGTGTGAATGTTCTTTACCATAATACTTCTAGTTCTTTACAGTTAGTGTGAATGTTCTTTACCATAATACTTCTAGTTCTTTACAGTTAGTGTGAATGTTCTTTACCATAATACTTCTAGTTCTTTACAGTTAGTGTGAATGTTCTTTACCATAATACTTCTAGTTCTTTACAGTTAGTGTGAATGTTCTTTACCATAATACTTCTAGTTCTTTACAGTTAGTGTGAATGTTCTTTACCATAATACTTCTAGTTCTTTACAGTTAGTGTGAATGTTCTTTACCATAATACTTCTAGTTCTTTACAGTTAGTGTGAATGTTCTTTACCATAATACTTCTAGTTCTTTACAGTTAGTGTGAATGTTCTTTACCATAATACTTCTAGTTCTTTACAGTTAGTGTGAATGTTCTTTACCATAATACTTCTAGTTCTTTACAGTTAGTGTGAATGTTCTTTACCATAATACTTCTAGTTCTTTACAGTTAGTGTGAATGTTCTTTACCATAATACTTCTAGTTCTTTACAGTTAGTGTGAATGTTCTTTACCATAATACTTCTAGTTCTTTACAGTTAGTGTGAATGTTCTTTACCATAATACTTCTAGTTCTTTACAGTTAGTGTGAATGTTCTTTACCATAATACTTCTAGTTCTTTACAGTTAGTGTGAATGTTCTTTACCATAATACTTCTAGTTCTTTACAGTTAGTGTGAATGTTCTTTACCATAATACTTCTAGTTCTTTACAGTTAGTGTGAATGTTCTTTACCATAATACTTCTAGTTCTTTACAGTTAGTGTGAATGTTCTTTACCATAATACTTCTAGTTCTTTACAGTTAGTGTGAATGTTCTTTACCATAATACTTCTAGTTCTTTACAGTTAGTGTGAATGTTCTTTACCATAATACTTCTAGTTCTTTACAGTTAGTGTGAATGTTCTTTACCATAATACTTCTAGTTCTTTACAGTTAGTGTGAATGTTCTGTACCATAATACTTCTAGTTCTTTACAGTTAGTGTGAATGTTCTTTACCATAATACTTCTAGTTCTTTACAGTTAGTGTGAATGTTCTTTACCATAATACTTCTAGTTCTTTACAGTTAGTGTGAATGTTCTTTACCATAATACTTCTAGTTCTTTACAGTTAGTGTGAATGTTCTTTACCATAATACTTCTAGTTCTTTACAGTTAGTGTGAATGTTCTTTACCATAATACTTCTAGTTCTTTACAGTTAGTGTGAATGTTCTTTACCATAATACTTCTAGTTCTTTACAGTTAGTGTGAATGTTCTTTACCATAATACTTCTAGTTCTTTACAGTTAGTGTGAATGTTCTTTACCATAATACTTCTAGTTCTTTACAGTTAGTGTGAATGTTCTTTACCATAATACTTCTAGTTCTTTACAGTTAGTGTGAATGTTCTTTACCATAATACTTCTAGTTCTTTACAGTTAGTGTGAATGTTCTTTACCATAATACTTCTAGTTCTTTACAGTTAGTGTGAATGTTCTTTACCATAATACTTCTAGTTCTTTACAGTTAGTGTGAATGTTCTTTACCATAATACTTCTAGTTCTTTACCATACAGTTAGTGTGAATGTTCTTTACCATAATACTTCTAGTTCTTTACAGTTAGTGTGAATGTTCTTTACCATAATACTTCTAGTTCTTTACAGTTAGTGTGAATGTTCTTTACCATAATACTTCTAGTTCTTTACAGTTAGTGTGAATGTTCTTTACCATAATACTTCTAGTTCTTTACAGTTAGTGTGAATGTTCTTTACCATAATACTTCTAGTTCTTTACAGTTAGTGTGAATGTTCTTTACCATAATACTTCTAGTTCTTTACAGTTAGTGTGAATGTTCTTTACCATAATACTTCTAGTTCTTTACAGTTAGTGTGAATGTTCTTTACCATAATACTTCTAGTTCTTTACAGTTAGTGTGAATGTTCTTTACCATAATACTTCTAGTTCTTTACAGTTAGTGTGAATGTTCTTTACCATAATACTTCTAGTTCTTTACAGTTAGTGTGAATGTTCTTTACCATAATACTTCTAGTTCTTTACAGTTAGTGTGAATGTTCTTTACCATAATACTTCTAGTTCTTTACAGTTAGTGTGAATGTTCTTTACCATAATACTTCTAGTTCTTTACAGTTAGTGTGAATGTTCTTTACCATAATACTTCTAGTTCTTTACAGTTAGTGTGAATGTTCTTTACCATAATACTTCTAGTTCTTTACAGTTAGTGTGAATGTTCTTTACCATAATACTTCTAGTTCTTTACAGTTAGTGTGAATGTTCTTTACCATAATACTTCTAGTTCTTTACAGTTAGTGTGAATGTTCTTTACCATAATACTTCTAGTTCTTTACAGTTAGTGTGAATGTTCTTTACCATAATACTTCTAGTTCTTTACAGTTAGTGTGAATGTTCTTTACCATAATACTTCTAGTTCTTTACAGTTAGTGTGAATGTTCTTTACCATAATACTTCTAGTTCTTTACAGTTAGTGTGAATGTTCTTTACCATAATACTTCTAGTTCTTTACAGTTAGTGTGAATGTTCTTTACCATAATACTTCTAGTTCTTTACAGTTAGTGTGAATGTTCTTTACCATAATACTTCTAGTTCTTTACAGTTAGTGTGAATGTTCTTTACCATAATACTTCTAGTTCTTTACAGTTAGTGTGAATGTTCTTTACCATAATACTTCTAGTTCTTTACAGTTAGTGTGAATGTTCTTTACCATAATACTTCTAGTTCTTTACAGTTAGTGTGAATGTTCTTTACCATAATACTTCTAGTTCTTTACAGTTAGTGTGAATGTTCTTTACCATAATACTTCTAGTTCTTTACAGTTAGTGTGAATGTTCTTTACCATAATACTTCTAGTTCTTTACAGTTAGTGTGAATGTTCTTTACCATAATACTTCTAGTTCTTTACAGTTAGTGTGAATGTTCTTTACCATAATACTTCTAGTTCTTTACAGTTAGTGTGAATGTTCTTTACCATAATACTTCTAGTTCTTTACAGTTAGTGTGAATGTTCTTTACCATAATACTTCTAGTTCTTTACAGTTAGTGTGAATGTTCTTTACCATAATACTTCTAGTTCTTTACAGTTAGTGTGAATGTTCTTTACCATAATACTTCTAGTTCTTTACAGTTAGTGTGAATGTTCTTTACCATAATACTTCTAGTTCTTTACAGTTAGTGTGAATGTTCTTTACCATAATACTTCTAGTTCTTTACAGTTAGTGTGAATGTTCTTTACCATAATACTTCTAGTTCTTTACAGTTAGTGTGAATGTTCTTTACCATAATACTTCTAGTTCTTTACAGTTAGTGTGAATGTTCTTTACCATAATACTTCTAGTTCTTTACAGTTAGTGTGAATGTTCTTTACCATAATACTTCTAGTTCTTTACAGTTAGTGTGAATGTTCTTTACCATAATACTTCTAGTTCTTTACAGTTAGTGTGAATGTTCTTTACCATAATACTTCTAGTTCTTTACAGTTAGTGTGAATGTTCTTTACCATAATACTTCTAGTTCTTTACAGTTAGTGTGAATGTTCTTTACCATAATACTTCTAGTTCTTTACAGTTAGTGTGAATGTTCTTTACCATAATACTTCTAGTTCTTTACAGTTAGTGTGAATGTTCTTTACCATAATACTTCTAGTTCTTTACAGTTAGTGTGAATGTTCTTTACCATAATACTTCTAGTTCTTTACAGTTAGTGTGAATGTTCTTTACCATAATACTTCTAGTTCTTTACAGTTAGTGTGAATGTTCTTTACCATAATACTTCTAGTTCTTTACAGTTAGTGTGAATGTTCTTTACCATAATACTTCTAGTTCTTTACAGTTAGTGTGAATGTTCTTTACCATAATACTTCTAGTTCTTTACAGTTAGTGTGAATGTTCTTTACCATAATACTTCTAGTTCTTTACAGTTAGTGTGAATGTTCTTTACCATAATACTTCTAGTTCTTTACAGTTAGTGTGAATGTTCTTTACCATAATACTTCTAGTTCTTTACAGTTAGTGTGAATGTTCTTTACCATAATACTTCTAGTTCTTTACAGTTAGTGTGAATGTTCTTTACCATAATACTTCTAGTTCTTTACAGTTAGTGTGAATGTTCTTTACCATAATACTTCTAGTTCTTTACAGTTAGTGTGAATGTTCTTTACCATAATACTTCTAGTTCTTTACAGTTAGTGTGAATGTTCTTTACCATAATACTTCTAGTTCTTTACAGTTAGTGTGAATGTTCTTTACCATAATACTTCTAGTTCTTTACAGTTAGTGTGAATGTTCTTTACCATAATACTTCTAGTTCTTTACAGTTAGTGTGAATGTTCTTTACCATAATACTTCTAGTTCTTTACAGTTAGTGTGAATGTTCTTTACCATAATACTTCTAGTTCTTTACAGTTAGTGTGAATGTTCTTTACCATAATACTTCTAGTTCTTTACAGTTAGTGTGAATGTTCTTTACCATACTTCTTTCTAGTTCTTTACAGTTAGTGTGAATGTTCTTTACCATAATACTTCTAGTTCTTTACAGTTAGTGTGAATGTTCTTTACCATAATACTTCTAGTTCTTTACAGTTAGTGTGAATGTTCTGTACCATAATACTTCTAGTTCTTTACAGTTAGTGTGAATGTTCTTTACCATAATACTTCTAGTTCTTTACAGTTAGTGTGAATGTTCTTTACCATAATACTTCTAGTTCTTTACAGTTAGTGTGAATGTTCTTTACCATAATACTTCTAGTTCTTTACAGTTAGTGTGAATGTTCTGTACCATAATACTTCTAGTTCTTTACAGTTAGTGTGAATGTTCTTTACCATAATACTTCTAGTTCTTTACAGTTAGTGTGAATGTTCTTTACCATAATACTTCTAGTTCTTTACAGTTAGTGTGAATGTTCTGTACCATAATACTTCTAGTTCTTTACAGTTAGTGTGAATGTGAATGTTCTTTACCATAATACTTCTAGTTCTTTACAGTTAGTGTGAATGTTCTTTACCATAATACTTCTAGTTCTTTACAGTTAGTGTGAATATTCTTTACCATAATACTTCTAGTTCTTTACAGTTAGTGTGAATGTTCTTTACCATAATACTTCTAGTTCTTTACAGTTAGTGTGAATGTTCTGTACCATAATACTTCTAGTTCTTTACAGTTAGTGTGAATGTTCTTTACCATAATACTTCTAGTTCTTTACAGTTAGTGTGAATGTTCTGTACCATAATACTTCTAGTTCTTTACGGTTAGTGTGAATGTTCTTTACCATAATACTTCTAGTTCTTTACAGTTAGTGTGAATGTTCTTTACCATAATACTTCTAGTTCTTTACAGTTAGTGTGAATGTTTTTTACCATAATACTTCTAGTTCTTTACGGTTAGTGTGAATGTTTCTTTACCATAATACTTCTAGTTCTTTACAGTTAGTGTGAATGTTCTGTACCATAATACTTCTAGTTCTTTACCATAATACTTCTAGTTCTTTACAGTTAGTGTGAATGTTCTTTACCATAATACTTCTAGTTCTTTACAGTTAGTGTGAATGTTCTTTACCATAATACTTCTAGTTCTTTACAGTTAGTGTGAATGTTCTTTACCATAATACTTCTAGTTCTTTACAGTTAGTGTGAATGTTCTTTACCATAATACTTCTAGTTCTTTACAGTTAATGTGAATGTTCTTTACCATAATACTTCTAGTTCTTTACAGTTAGTGTGAATGTTCTGTACCATAATACTTCTAGTTCTTTACAGTTAGTGTGAATGTTCTTTACCATAATACTTCTAGTTCTTTACAGTTAGTGTGAATGTTCTTTACCATAATACTTCTAGTTCTTTACAGTTAGTGTGAATGTTCTTTACCATAATACTTCTAGTTCTTTACAGTTAGTGTGAATGTTCTTTACCATAATACTTCTAGTTCTTTACAGTTAGTGTGAATTTCTTACCATAATACTTCTAGTTCTTTACAGTTAGTGTGAATGTTCTTTACCATAATACTTCTAGTTCTTTACAGTTAGTTGAATGTTCTGTACCATAATACTTCTAGTTCTTTACAGTTAGTGTGAATGTTCTTTACCATAATACTTCTAGTTCTTTACAGTTAGTGTGAATGTTCTTTACCATAATACTTCTAGTTCTTTACAGTTAGTGTGAATGTTCTTTACCATAATACTTCTAGTTCTTTACAGTTAGTGTGAATGTTCTTTACCATAATACTTCTAGTTCTTTACAGTTAGTGTGAATGTTCTTTACCATAATACTTCTAGTTCTTTACAGTTAGTGTGAATGTTCTTTACCATAATACTTCTAGTTCTTTACAGTTAGTGTGAATGTTCTTTACCATAATACTTCTAGTTCTTTACAGTTAGTGTGAATGTTCTTTACCATAATACTTCTAGTTCTTTACAGTTAGTGTGAATGTTCTTTACCATAATACTTCTAGTTCTTTACAGTTAGTGTGAATGTTCTTTACCATAATACTTCTAGTTCTTTACAGTTAGTGTGAATGTTCTTTACCATAATACTTCTAGTTCTTTACAGTTAGTGTGAATGTTCTTTACCATAATACTTCTAGTTCTTTACAGTTAGTGTGAATGTTCTTTACCATAATACTTCTAGTTCTTTACAGTTAGTGTGAATGTTCTTTACCATAATACTTCTAGTTCTTTACAGTTAGTGTGAATGTTCTTTACCATAATACTTCTAGTTCTTTACAGTTAGTGTGAATGTTCTTTACCATAATACTTCTAGTTCTTTACAGTTAGTGTGAATGTTCTTTACCATAATACTTCTAGTTCTTTACAGTTAGTGTGAATGTTCTTTACCATAATACTTCTAGTTCTTTACAGTTAGTGTGAATGTTCTTTACCATAATACTTCTAGTTCTTTACAGTTAGTGTGAATGTTCTTTACCATAATACTTCTAGTTCTTTACAGTTAGTGTGAATGTTCTTTACCATAATACTTCTAGTTCTTTACAGTTAGTGTGAATGTTCTTTACCATAATACTTCTAGTTCTTTACAGTTAGTGTGAATGTTCTTTACCATAATACTTCTAGTTCTTTACAGTTAGTGTGAATGTTCTTTACCATAATACTTCTAGTTCTTTACAGTTAGTGTGAATGTTCTTTACCATAATACTTCTAGTTCTTTACAGTTAGTGTGAATGTTCTTTACCATAATACTTCTAGTTCTTTACAGTTAGTGTGAATGTTCTTTACCATAATACTTCTAGTTCTTTACAGTTAGTGTGAATGTTCTTTACCATAATACTTCTAGTTCTTTACAGTTAGTGTGAATGTTCTTTACCATAATACTTCTAGTTCTTTACAGTTAGTGTGAATGTTCTTTACCATAATACTTCTAGTTCTTTACAGTTAGTGTGAATGTTCTTTACCATAATACTTCTAGTTCTTTACAGTTAGTGTGAATGTTCTTTACCATAATACTTCTAGTTCTTTACAGTTAGTGTGAATGTTCTTTACCATAATACTTCTAGTTCTTTACAGTTAGTGTGAATGTTCTTTACCATAATACTTCTAGTTCTTTACAGTTAGTGTGAATGTTCTTTACCATAATACTTCTAGTTCTTTACAGTTAGTGTGAATGTTCTTTACCATAATACTTCTAGTTCTTTACAGTTAGTGTGAATGTTCTTTACCATAATACTTCTAGTTCTTTACAGTTAGTGTGAATGTTCTTTACCATAATACTTCTAGTTCTTTACAGTTAGTGTGAATGTTCTTTACCATAATACTTCTAGTTCTTTACAGTTAGTGTGAATGTTCTTTACCATAATACTTCTAGTTCTTTACAGTTAGTGTGAATGTTCTTTACCATAATACTTCTAGTTCTTTACAGTTAGTGTGAATGTTCTTTACCATAATACTTCTAGTTCTTTACAGTTAGTGTGAATGTTCTTTACCATAATACTTCTAGTTCTTTACAGTTAGTGTGAATGTTCTTTACCATAATACTTCTAGTTCTTTACAGTTAGTGTGAATGTTCTTTACCATAATACTTCTAGTTCTTTACAGTTAGTGTGAATGTTCTTTACCATAATACTTCTAGTTCTTTACAGTTAGTGTGAATGTTCTTTACCATAATACTTCTAGTTCTTTACAGTTAGTGTGAATGTTCTTTACCATAATACTTCTAGTTCTTTACAGTTAGTGTGAATGTTCTTTACCATAATACTTCTAGTTCTTTACAGTTAGTGTGAATGTTCTTTACCATAATACTTCTAGTTCTTTACAGTTAGTGTGAATGTTCTTTACCATAATACTTCTAGTTCTTTACAGTTAGTGTGAATGTTCTTTACCATAATACTTCTAGTTCTTTACAGTTAGTGTGAATGTTCTTTACCATAATACTTCTAGTTCTTTACAGTTAGTGTGAATGTTCTTTACCATAATACTTCTAGTTCTTTACAGTTAGTGTGAATGTTCTTTACCATAATACTTCTAGTTCTTTACAGTTAGTGTGAATGTTCTTTACCATAATACTTCTAGTTCTTTACAGTTAGTGTGAATGTTCTTTACCATAATACTTCTAGTTCTTTACAGTTAGTGTGAATGTTCTTTACCATAATACTTCTAGTTCTTTACAGTTAGTGTGAATGTTCTTTACCATAATACTTCTAGTTCTTTACAGTTAGTGTGAATGTTCTTTACCATAATACTTCTAGTTCTTTACAGTTAGTGTGAATGTTCTTTACCATAATACTTCTAGTTCTTTACAGTTAGTGTGAATGTTCTTTACCATAATACTTCTAGTTCTTTACAGTTAGTGTGAATGTTCTTTACCATAATACTTCTAGTTCTTTACAGTTAGTGTGAATGTTCTTTACCATAATACTTCTAGTTCTTTACAGTTAGTGTGAATGTTCTTTACCATAATACTTCTAGTTCTTTACAGTTAGTGTGAATGTTCTTTACCATAATACTTCTAGTTCTTTACAGTTAGTGTGAATGTTCTTTACCATAATACTTCTAGTTCTTTACAGTTAGTGTGAATGTTCTTTACCATAATACTTCTAGTTCTTTACAGTTAGTGTGAATGTTCTTTACCATAATACTTCTAGTTCTTTACAGTTAGTGTGAATGTTCTTTACCATAATACTTCTAGTTCTTTACAGTTAGTGTGAATGTTCTTTACCATAATACTTCTAGTTCTTTACAGTTAGTGTGAATGTTCTTTACCATAATACTTCTAGTTCTTTACAGTTAGTGTGAATGTTCTTTACCATAATACTTCTAGTTCTTTACAGTTAGTGTGAATGTTCTTTACCATAATACTTCTAGTTCTTTACAGTTAGTGTGAATGTTCTTTACCATAATACTTCTAGTTCTTTACAGTTAGTGTGAATGTTCTTTACCATAATACTTCTAGTTCTTTACAGTTAGTGTGAATGTTCTTTACCATAATACTTCTAGTTCTTTACAGTTAGTGTGAATGTTCTTTACCATAATACTTCTAGTTCTTTACAGTTAGTGTGAATGTTCTTTACCATAATACTTCTAGTTCTTTACAGTTAGTGTGAATGTTCTTTACCATAATACTTCTAGTTCTTTACAGTTAGTGTGAATGTTCTTTACCATAATACTTCTAGTTCTTTACAGTTAGTGTGAATGTTCTTTACCATAATACTTCTAGTTCTTTACAGTTAGTGTGAATGTTCTTTACCATAATACTTCTAGTTCTTTACAGTTAGTGTGAATGTTCTTTACCATAATACTTCTAGTTCTTTACAGTTAGTGTGAATGTTCTTTACCAGTGTGAATGTTCTTTACCATAATACTTCTAGTTCTTTACAGTTAGTGTGAATGTTCTTTACCATAATACTTCTAGTTCTTTACAGTTAGTGTGAATGTTCTTTACCATAATACTTCTAGTTCTTTACAGTTAGTGTGAATGTTCTTTACCATAATACTTCTAGTTCTTTACAGTTAGTGTGAATGTTCTTTACCATAATACTTCTAGTTCTTTACAGTTAGTGTGAATGTTCTTTACCATAATACTTCTAGTTCTTTACAGTTAGTGTGAATGTTCTTTACCATAATACTTCTAGTTCTTTACAGTTAGTGTGAATGTTCTTTACCATAATACTTCTAGTTCTTTACAGTTAGTGTGAATGTTCTTTACCATAATACTTCTAGTTCTTTACAGTTAGTGTGAATGTTCTTTACCATAATACTTCTAGTTCTTTACAGTTAGTGTGAATGTTCTTTACCATAATACTTCTAGTTCTTTACAGTTAGTGTGAATGTTCTTTACCATAATACTTCTAGTTCTTTACAGTTAGTGTGAATGTTCTTTACCATAATACTTCTAGTTCTTTACAGTTAGTGTGAATGTTCTTTACCATAATACTTCTAGTTCTTTACAGTTAGTGTGAATGTTCTTTACCATAATACTTCTAGTTCTTTACAGTTAGTGTGAATGTTCTTTACCATAATACTTCTAGTTCTTTACAGTTAGTGTGAATGTTCTTTACCATAATACTTCTAGTTCTTTACAGTTAGTGTGAATGTTCTTTACCATAATACTTCTAGTTCTTTACAGTTAGTGTGAATGTTCTTTACCATAATACTTCTAGTTCTTTACAGTTAGTGTGAATGTTCTTTACCATAATACTTCTAGTTCTTTACAGTTAGTGTGAATGTTCTTTACCATAATACTTCTAGTTCTTTACAGTTAGTGTGAATGTTCTTTACCATAATACTTCTAGTTCTTTACAGTTAGTGTGAATGTTCTTTACCATAATACTTCTAGTTCTTTACAGTTAGTGTGAATGTTCTTTACCATAATACTTCTAGTTCTTTACAGTTAGTGTGAATGTTCTTTACCATAATACTTCTAGTTCTTTACAGTTAGTGTGAATGTTCTTTACCATAATACTTCTAGTTCTTTACAGTTAGTGTGAATGTTCTTTACCATAATACTTCTAGTTCTTTACAGTTAGTGTGAATGTTCTTTACCATAATACTTCTAGTTCTTTACAGTTAGTGTGAATGTTCTTTACCATAATACTTCTAGTTCTTTACAGTTAGTGTGAATGTTCTTTACCATAATACTTCTAGTTCTTTACAGTTAGTGTGAATGTTCTTTACCATAATACTTCTAGTTCTTTACAGTTAGTGTGAATGTTCTTTACCATAATACTTCTAGTTCTTTACAGTTAGTGTGAATGTTCTTTACCATAATACTTCTAGTTCTTTACAGTTAGTGTGAATGTTCTTTACCATAATACTTCTAGTTCTTTACAGTTAGTGTGAATGTTCTTTACCATAATACTTCTAGTTCTTTACAGTTAGTGTGAATGTTCTTTACCATAATACTTCTAGTTCTTTACAGTTAGTGTGAATGTTCTTTACCATAATACTTCTAGTTCTTTACAGTTAGTGTGAATGTTCTTTACCATAATACTTCTAGTTCTTTACAGTTAGTGTGAATGTTCTTTACCATAATACTTCTAGTTCTTTACAGTTAGTGTGAATGTTCTTTACCATAATACTTCTAGTTCTTTACAGTTAGTGTGAATGTTCTTTACCATAATACTTCTAGTTCTTTACAGTTAGTGTGAATGTTCTTTACCATAATACTTCTAGTTCTTTACAGTTAGTGTGAATGTTCTTTACCATAATACTTCTAGTTCTTTACAGTTAGTGTGAATGTTCTTTACCATAATACTTCTAGTTCTTTACAGTTAGTGTGAATGTTCTTTACCATAATAGTTCTTTACTTAGTGTCTTTACAGTTAGTGTGAATGTTCTTTACCATAATACTTCTAGTTCTTTACAGTTAGTGTGAATGTTCTTTACCATAATACTTCTAGTTCTTTACAGTTAGTGTGAATGTTCTTTACCATAATACTTCTAGTTCTTTACAGTTAGTGTGAATGTTCTTTACCATAATACTTCTAGTTCTTTACAGTTAGTGTGAATGTTCTTTACCATAATACTTCTAGTTCTTTACAGTTAGTGTGAATGTTCTTTACCATAATACTTCTAGTTCTTTACAGTTAGTGTGAATGTTCTGTACCATAATACTTCTAGTTCTTTACAGTTAGTGTGAATGTTCTTTACCATAATACTTCTAGTTCTTTACAGTTAGTGTGAATGTTCTTTACCATAATACTTCTAGTTCTTTACAGTTAGTGTGAATGTTCTTTACCATAATACTTCTAGTTCTTTACAGTTAGTGTGAATGTTCTTTACCATAATACTTCTAGTTCTTTACAGTTAGTGTGAATGTTCTTTACCATAATACTTCTAGTTCTTTACAGTTAGTGTGAATGTTCTTTACCATAATACTTCTAGTTCTTTACAGTTAGTGTGAATGTTCTTTACCATAATACTTCTAGTTCTTTACAGTTAGTGTGAATGTTCTTTACCATAATACTTCTAGTTCTTTACAGTTAGTGTGAATGTTCTTTACCATAATACTTCTAGTTCTTTACAGTTAGTGTGAATGTTCTTTACCATAATACTTCTAGTTCTTTACAGTTAGTGTGAATGTTCTTTACCATAATACTTCTAGTTCTTT
>NC_134837.1:1014771-1097421 GCF_004210375.1 Tachypleus tridentatus | reverse complement strand
TCTCTCTAAACTGATAAATATAGCTTCTATCTGTCTTCTAAAACGATAACATAGTTACTATCTATCTCTCTAAACTGATAACATAGCTACTATCCGTCTTCTCTAAACCGATAACATAACTACTATCCGTCTCCTCTAAACCGATAACATAGCTACTATCGTGTCTTCTAAACTGATAACATAACCACTATCCGTCTTCTAAAACTGATAACATAGCTACTATCTATCTCCTCTAAACTGATAAATATAGCTACTATCTGTCTTCTCTAAACTGATAACATAGCTACTATCTGTCTTCTAAAACGATAACATAGCTACTATCTGTCTTCTAAACTGATAACATAGCTACTATCCGTCTCTCTCTAAACCGATAACATAGCTACTATCTGTCTTCTCTAAACTGATAACATAGCCACTATCTGTCTTCTAAAAAACGATAACATAGCTACTATTTCTATCTCTCCTCTAAACCGATAACATAGCTACTATCTGTCTTCTAAACTGATAACATAGCTACTATCCGTCTTCTAAACTGATAATATAGCTACTATCTGTCTTCTAAACCGATAACATAACTACTATCTGTCTCTTCTAAACTGATAACATACATCTACTATCTGTCTCCGTCTCTAAACTGATAAATATAGCTACTATCTGTCTTCTCTAAACTGATAACATAGCTACTATCCGTCTTCTAAAACGATAACATAACATAGCTACTATCTATCTCTAAATCGATAACATAGCTACTATCTGTCTTCTCTAAACTGATAAATATAGCTACTATCCGTCTTCTTCTAAACCGATAACATAGCTACTATCCGTCTTCTCTAAACTGATAACATAGCTACTATCCGTCTTCTCTAAACTGATAACATGACTATTACCCATGTCCTCTAAACTGATAACATAGCTACTATCCGTCTTCTAAACTGATAACATAACTATTACTATCCATCTCCTCTAAACTGATAAACATAGCTACTATCTGTCTTCTAAAACGATAACATAGCTACTATCTCTCTCCCTCTAAACCGATAACATAGCTACTATCTGTCTTCTCTAAACTGATAACATAGCTACTATCCGTCTTCTAAACTGATAACATAGCTACTATCCGTCTTCTCTAAAACTGATAAACTGATCAACATAACACTATTACCCATCTCTCTAAACTGATAACATAGCTACTATCCGTCTTCTCTAAATGATAACATAGCTACTATCCGTCTTCTCTAAACTGATAACATAGCTACTATCCGTCTTCTTTAAACGGATAACATGACTATTACCATCGTCTCTAAACTGATAACATAGCTACTATCCGTCTTCTAAAACCGATAACATGGCTACTATCCGTCTTCTCTAAACCGATAACATAGCTACTATCCGTCTTCTCTAAAACCATAATATAGCTACTATCTGTCTTTCTAAACTGATAACATAACTACTATCCGTCTCTCTAAACTGATAACATGACTATTACTCATCTTCTAAACTGATAACATAGCTACTATCTGTCTTCTAAACTGATAACATAGCTACTATCCGTCTTCTAAACTGATAATATAGCTACTATCCGTCTTCTCTAAACTGATAACATGACTATTACCTATCTTTCTAAACTGATAACATAGCTACTATCTGTCTTCTCTAAAACTGATAACATAGCTACTATCTGTCTTCTAAAACTGATAACATAGCTACTATCTGTCTTCTAAACCGATAACATAGCTACTATCCGTCTCCTCTAAACTGATAACATAGCTATTACTCATCTTCTCTAAACCGATAACATGACTATTACTCATCTTCTCTAAACTGATAACATAGCTACTATCCGTCTTCTCTAAACTGATAACATAACCACTATCCGTCTCTCTCTAAACTGATAACATGACTATTATCTCATCTTCTTTAAACTGATAACATAGCTACTATCCGTCTTCTAAACTGATAACATAGCTACTATCCGTCTTTTCTAAACTGATAACATAGCTACTATCCGTCTTCTAAAACGATAACATAGCTACTATCCGTCTTCTCTAAACTGATAACATAGCTACTATCTGTCTCTCTCTAAACTGATAACATAGCTACTATCTGTTTTCTAAACCGATAACATAGCTACTATCCGTCTTCTCTCTAAACGATAATATGAGTATTACCATCTACTCTAAACTGATAACATAGCTACTATCTGTCTTCTAAAACTGATAACATAACTACTATCTGTCTTTCTAAACTGATAACATAGCTACTATCCGTCTTCTCTAAACTGATAACATGACTATTACCTATCTCCTCTAAACTGATAACATAGCTACTATCCGTCTTCTAAACTGATAACATAACTATTACCCATCTCCTCTAAACTGATAACATAGCTACTATCTGTCTTCTAAAACGATAACATAGCTACTATCCATCTCTCTAAACTGATAACATAGCTACTATCCGTCTTCTCTAAACCGATAACATAGCTACTATCCTGTCTTCTCTAAACTGATAACATAGCTACAATCTGTCTTCTAAAACGATAACATAGCTACTATCTGTCTTCTAAACTGATAACATAACTACTATCCGCTCTTCTAAACTGATAACATGACTATTACTCATCATCTCTAAAACTGATAACATAGCTACTATCTGTCTTCTAAACTGATAAATATAGCTACTATCTGTCTTCTCTAAACTGATAACATAACTACTATCCGTCTTCTAAAAAAAACATAGCATTTATCGATAACATAGCTACTATCGATTCTCTAAACTGATAACATAGCTACTATCTGTCTTCTAAACTGATAACATAGCTACTATATCTGTCTTCTCTAAACTGATAACATATAGCTACTATCCGTCTTCTCTAAACCGATAACATAGCTACTATCCGTCTTCTAAACTGATAACATGACTATTACCCATAGTCTATCTAAACTGATAACATAACTATTACCTATCTCCTTCTAAACTGATAACATATAACTATTATTCCATCCTCTAAACTGATAACATATCTATTATTCGTCTTCTAAAATGATAACATAGCTACTATCCATCTCTTCTAAACTGATAACATAGCTACTATCCGTCTTCTAAACTGATAACATAGCTACTATCCGTCTCTCTCTAAACTGATAAATATAGCTACTATCTCTCTTCTAAAAACTGATAACATAGCTACTATCTGTCTTCTAAACTGATAACATAGCTACTATCCGTCTTCTAAACTGATAACATAGCTACTATCCGTCTTCTAAACCGATAACATGACAATTACCCATCTCCTCTAAACTGATAACATAGCTACTATCCGTCTTCTAAAATGATAACATAGCTACTATCCGTCTTCTAAACTGATAACATAGCTACTATCTGTCTTCTAAACTGATAACATAGCTACTATCTGTCTTCTAAACTGATAACATAGCTACTATCCGTCTTCTAAAACTGATAACATAGCTACTATCCGTCTTCTCTAAACTGATAACATAGCTACTATCCGTCTTCTCAAAACCATAACATAGCTACTATCTGTCTTCTCTAAACTGATAACATAGCTACTATCTGTCTTCTAAACTGATAACATAGCTACTATCCGTCTTCTCTAAACTGATAACATAGCTACTATCGTCTTCTAAACTGATAACATAGCTACAATCTGTCTTTCTAAAACGATAACATAGCTACTATCCGTCTTCTAAACTGATAACATAGCTACTATCTGTCTTCTAAAACTGATAACATAGCTACTATCCGTCTTCTAAAACCATAACATAGCTACTATCCGTCTTCTAAACTGATAACATAGCTACTATCCGTCTTCTAAACTGATAACATAGCTACTATCCGTCTTCTAAACTGATAACATAGCTACTATCTGTCTTCTAAAACCATAACATAGCTACTATCTGTCTTCTAAACTGATAACATAGCTACTATCTGTCTTCTAAACTGATATCATAGCTACTATCTGTCTTCTAAACTGATAACATGACTATTACCTATGTCTTCTAAACTGATAACATAGCTACTATCCGTCTTCTTTAAACTGATAACATAACTATTACCGATCTCCTCTAAACTGATAACATATCTACTATCTGTCTTCTAAACGATAACATAGCTACTATCTATCTCCTCTAAATCGATAACATAGCTACTATCTGTCTTCTAAACTGATAACATAGCTACTATCCGTCTCTCTAAACTGATAACATAGCTACTATCTCGTCTCTCTCTAAACTGATAACATAGCTACTATCTGTCTTCTAAAAACTGATAACATAGCTACTATCCGTCTTCTCTAAACTGATAACATAGCTACTATCCGTCTTCTAAACTGACAACATGACTATTACCCATCTCTCTAAACCGATAACATAGCTACTATCCGTCTTTCTAAAATGATAACATAGCTACTATCCGTCTTCTAAACTGATAACATAGCTACTATCCGTCTTCTAAACTGATAACATGACTATTACCCATCTTCTCTAAACTGATAACATAGCTACTATCCGTCTTCTCTAAACTGATAACATAGCTACTATCCGTCTTCTCTAAACTGATAACATAGCTACTATCCGTCTTCTAAAACTATAACATAGCTACTATCTGTCTTCTAAACTGATAACATAGCTACTATCCGTCTTCTCTAAAACTATAACATAGCTACTATCTGTCTTCTCTAAACTGATAACATAGCTACTATCTGTCTTCTAAACTGATAACATAGCTACTATCCGTCTTCTCTAAACTGATAATATAGCTACTATCCGTCTTCTAAACTGATAACATAGCTACTATCTGTCTTCTAAAACGATAACATAGCTACTATCCGTCTTCTCTAAACTGATAACATGACTATTACTCATCTTCTCTAAAACTGATAACATAGCTACTATCCGTCTTCTCTAAACTGATAACATAGCTACTATCCGTCTTCTAAACTGATAACATAGCTACTATCCGTCTTCTAAAACTGATAACATGACTATTACCCATCTTTCTAAACCGATAACATAGCTACTATCCGTCTTCTAAACTGATAACATAGCTATTATCCGTCTTCTAAACTGATAACATAGCTACTATCCGTCTTCTCTAAACGATGATAATATAGCTACTATCTGTCTTCTAAAACTGATAACATAGCTACTATCTGTCTCTCTAAACCGATAACATAGCTACTATCTGTCTTCTCTAAACTGATAACATAGCTACTATCTGTCTTCTAAACTGATAAATATAGCTACTATCCGTCTTCTAAACTGATAACATAGCTACTATCCGTCTTCTCTAAACTGATAACATAGCTACAATCTGTCTTCTAAAACGATAACATAGCTACTATCTGTCTTCTCTAAACTGATAACATAGCTACTATCCGTCTTCTCTAAACCGATAACATGACTATACTATCATCTTCTAAACTGATAACATAGCTACTATCCGTCTTCTAAACTGATAACATAGCTACTATCTGTCTTCTCTAAACTGATAACATAACTACTATCCGTCTTCTAAAAACGATAACATAGCTACTATCGATCTCTCTAAATCGATAACATAGCTACTATCTGTCTTCTAAACTGATAACATAGCTACTATCCGTCTTCTAAACTGATAACATAGCTACTATCCGTCTTCTAAACTGATATCATAGCTACTATCCGTCTTCTAAACTGATAACATGACTATTACCATGTCTCTAAACTGATAACATAGCTACTATCCGTCTTCTAAACTGATAACATAACTATTACCCATCTCCTCTAAACTGATAACATAGCTATTATCTGTCTTCTAAAACGATAACATAGCTACTATCTATCTCTAAAAACGATAACATAGCTACTATCTGTCTTCTAAACTGATAACATAGCTACTATCTGTCTCCTCTAAACTGATAACATAGCTACTATCTCTCTTCTCTAAACTGATAACATAGCTACTATCTGTCTTCTAAACTGATAACATAGCTACTATCCGTCTTCTAAACTGATAACATAGCTACTATCCGTCTTCTAAACCGATAACATGACTATTACCCATCTCCTCTAAACTGATAACATAGCTACTATCCGTCTTCTAAAATGATAACATAGCTACTATCTGTCTTCTCTAAACTGATAACATAGCTACTATCCGTCTTCTAAACTGATAACATAGCTACTATCTGTCTTCTCTAAACTGATAACATAGCTACTATCTGTCTTCTAAAACCATAACATAGCTACTATCCGTCTTCTAAACCGATAACATAGCTACTATCCGTCTTCTCAAAACCATAACATAGCTACTATCTGTCTTCTAAACTGATAACATAGCTACTATCTGTCTTCTAAACTGATAACATAGCTACTATCCGTCTTCTAAACTGATAACATAGCTACTATCCGTCTTCTAAACTGATAACATAGCTACAATCTGTCTTCTAAAACGATAACATAGCTACTATCCGTCTTCTCTAAACTGATAACATAGCTACTATCCGTCTTCTCTAAACTGATAACATTGCTACTATCCGTCTTCTAAAACTGATAACATAGCTACTATCCGTCTTCTAAACTGATAACATAGCTACTATCCGTCTTCTAAACTGATAACATAGCTACTATCCGTCTTCTAAACCGATAACATAGCTACTATCCGTCTTCTAAAACCATAACATAGCTACTATCCGTCTTCTAAACTGATAACATAGCTACTATCCGTCTTCTAAACTGATATCATAGCTACTATCCGTCTTCTAAACTGATAACATGACTATTACCTATGTCCTCTAAACTGATAACATAGCTACTATCCGTCTTTTTAAACTGATAACATAACTATTACCGATCTCCTCTAAACTGATAACATATCTACTATCTGTCTTCTAAAACGATAACATAGCTACTATCTATCTCTCTAAACTGATAACATAGCTACTATCTGTCTTCTAAACTGATAACATAGCAACTATCCGTCTCCTCTAAACCGATAACATAGCTACTATCTCTCTTCTAAACTGATAACATAGCTACTATCTGTCTTCTAAACTGATAACATAGCTACTATCCGTCTTCTAAACTGATAACATAGCTACTATCCGTCTTCTAAACTGACAACATGACTATTACCCATCTCCTCTAAACTGATAACATAGCTACTATCCGTCTTCTAAAATGATAACATAGCTACTATCCGTCTTCTCTAAACTGATAACATAGCTACTATCCGTCTTCTAAACCGATAACATGACTATTACCCATCTTCTCTAAACTGATAACATAGCTACTATCCGTCTTCTAAAACTGATAACATAGCTACTATCCGTCTTCTCTAAACTGATAACATAGCTACTATCCGTCTTCTAAACTGATAACATAGCTACTATCCGTCTTCTAAACTGATAACATAGCTACTATCCGTCTTCTCTAAACCATAACATAGCTACTATCTGTCTTCTCTAAACTGATAACATAGCTACTATCTGTCTTCTCTAAACTGATAACATAGCTACTATCCGTCTTCTCTAAACTGATAACATAGCTACTATCCGTCTTCTAAACCGATAACATAGCTACTATCTGTCTTCTAAAACGATAACATAGCTACTATCCGTCTTCTCTAAACTGATAACATAGCTACTATCCGTCTTCTATAAACTGATAACATTGCTACTATCCGTCTTCTAAAACTGATAACATAGCAACTATCTGTCTTCTAAACTGATAACATAACTACTATCCGTCTCCTCTAAACTGATAACATGACTATTACTCATCTTCTCTAAACTGATAACATAGCTACTATCCGTCTTCTCTAAACTGATAACATAGCTACTATCCGTCTTCTAAACTGATAACATAGCTACTATCCGTCTTCTAAACCGATAACATGACTATTACCCATCTTCTCTAAACTGATAACATAGCTACTATCCGTCTTCTAAACCGATAACATAGCTATTATCCGTCTTCTCTAAACTGATAACATAGCTACTATCCGTCTTCTAAAACGATAACATAGCTACTATCTGTCTCTCTCTAAACCGATAACATAGGCACTATCTGTGTTCTCTAAACCGAAAACATAGCTACTATCTGTCTTCTAAACTGATAACATAGCTACTATCTGTCTTCTAAACTGATAACATAGCTACTATCCGTTTCTCTAAACCGATAACATAGCTACTATCCGTCTTCTAAACCGATAATATGACTATTACCCATCTACTCTAAACCGATAACATAGCTACTATCTGTCTTCTCTAAACTGATAACATAACCACTATCCGTCTTCTAAACTGATAACATAGCTACTATCCATCTTCTCTAAACTGATAACATGACTATTACCTATGTCTTCTAAACTGATAACATAGCTACTATCCGTCTTCTAAACTGATAACATAACTATTACCCATCTCCTCTAAACTGATAACATAGCTACTATCTGTCTTCTCTAAAACGATAACATAGCTACTATCTATCTCCTCTAAACTGATAACATAGCTACTATCCGTCTTCTAAACTGATAACATAGCTACTATCCGTCTTCTAAACCGATAACATAGCTACTATCCGTCTTCTCTAAAACGATAACATAGCTACTATCTGTCTTCTAAACTGATAACATAACTACT
This sequence comes from Tachypleus tridentatus, assembly GCF_004210375.1. Lineage (NCBI taxonomy): Eukaryota > Metazoa > Arthropoda > Merostomata > Xiphosura > Limulidae > Tachypleus > Tachypleus tridentatus. The sequence continues at coordinate 1,088,780 of NC_134837.1, read as the reverse complement.
ATCTGTCTCCTCTAAACCGATAACATAGCTACTATCTCTCTTCTCTAAACTGATAACATAGCTACTATCTGTCTTCTAAACTGATAACATAGCTACTATCCGTCTTCTAAACTGATAACATAGCTACTATCCGTCTTCTAAACTGATAACATGACTATTACCCATCTCCTCTAAACCGATAACATAGCTACTATCCGTCTTCTAAACTGATAACATAGCTACTATCCGTCTTCTCTAAACTGATAACATAGCTACTATCCGTCTTCTAAACTGATAACATGACTATTACCCATCTTCTAAACTGATAACATAGCTACTATCCGTCTTCTAAACTGATAACATAGCTACTATCCGTCTTCTAAACTGATAACATAGCTACTATCCGTCTTCTAAAACCATAACATAGCTACTATCCGTCTTCTAAACTGATAACATAGCTACTATCCGTCTTCTAAAACTATAACATAGCTACTATCTGTCTTCTAAACCGATAACATAGCTACTATCTGTCTTCTAAACTGATAACATAGCTACTATCCGTCTTCTAAACTGAAAATATAGCTACAATCCGTCTTCTAAACTGATATCATAGCTACTACCTGTCTTCTAAACTGATAACATGACTATTACCCATGTCCTCTAAACTGATAACATAGCTACTATCCGTCTTCTCTAAACCGATAACATAACTATTACCCATCTCCTCTAAACTGATAACATATCTACTATCTGTCTTCTAAAACGATAACATAGCTACTATCTATCTCCTCTAAATCGATAACATAGCTACTATCTGTCTTCTCTAAACTGATAACATAACCACTATCCGTCTTCTAAACTGATAGCATAGCCACTATCCGTCTTCTAAACTGATAACATAGCTACTATCTGTCTCCTCTAAACCGATAACATAGCTTCTATCTGTGTTCTCTAAACCGATAACATAGCTACTATCTGTCTTCTAAAACGATAACATAGCTACTATCTGTCTTCTCTAAACTGATAACATAGCTACTATCTGTCTTCTCTAACTGATAACATAGCTATTACCCATCTCCTCTAAACTGATAACATAGCTACTATTCGTCTTCTAAAACGATAACATGACTATTACCCATCTCCTCTAAACTGATAAATATAGCTACTATCTGTCTTCTAAACTGATAACATAACCACTATCCGTCTTCTAAACCGATAGCATAGCTACTATCCGTCTTCTAAACTGATTACATAGCTACTATCTGTCTTCTAAACTGATAACATAGCTACTATCCGTCTTCTAAACTGATAACATAGCTACTATCCGTCTTCTCCAAACCGATAACATGACTATTACCCATCTCCTCTAAACCGATAACATAGCTACTTTCTGTCCTCTCTAAACCGATAACATAGCTACTATCTGTCTTTTCTAAACTGATAACATAGCTACTATTCGTCTTCTAAACCGATAAATGACTATTACCCATCTTCTCTAAACCGATATTATAGCTACTATCCGTCTTCTCTAAAACGATAACATAGCTACTATCTGTCTTCTAAACCGATAACATAACTACTATCCGTCTCCTCTAAACCGAAACATGACTATTACTCATCTTCTAAACTGATAACATAGCTACTATCCGTCTACTCTAAACTGATAGCATAGCTACTATCCGTCTTTTCTAAACCGATAACATAGCTACTATCCGTCTTCTCTAAAACGATAACATAGCTACTATCTGCCTTCTCTAAACCGATAACATAGCTACTATCTGTCTTCTCTAAACTGATAACATATCTACTATCTGTCGTCTCTAAACTGATAACATAGCTACTATCCGTCTTCTAAACCGATAACATGACTATTACCCATGTCCTTAAACTGATAACATAGCTACTATCCGTCTTCTAAAACCGATAACATGACTATTACCCATCTCCTCTAAACTGATAACATATAGCTACTATCTGTCTTCTCTAAACCGATAATATAGCTACTATCTGTCTTCTAAAACGATAACATAGCTATTATCAGTCTCCTCTAAACTGATAACATAGCTACTATCTGTCTTCTAAACTGATAACATATCCACTATCCGTCTTCTAAACTGATAACATAGCTACTATCCGTCTTCTAAACCGATAACATGACTATTACCCATCTCTCTAAACGGATAACATAGCTATATCTGTCTTTTCTAAACTGATAACATAGCTACTATCTGTCTGTCTTCTAAACTGATAACATAGCTACTATCTGTCTCCTCTAAATTGATAACATAGCTACTATCCGTCTCTCTAAACTGATAACATAGCTACTATCCGTCTTCTAAACCGATAACATAGCTACTATCCGTCTTCTCTAAACCGATAACATGACTATTACCCATCTCTCTAAACTGATAACATAGCTACTATCTGTCTTCTAAACCGATAACATAGCTACTATCTGTCTTCTAAACCGATAACATAGCTACTATCTGTCTTCTCTTAACTGATAACATAGCTACCATCCGTCTTCTCAAAACCCATAACATAGCTACTATCCGTCTTCTAAACCGATAACATGACTATTACCCATCTTCTAAACTGATAACATAGCTACTATCTGTCTTCTAAACTGATAACATAGCTACTATCTGTCTTCCCTAAACTGATAACATAGCTACTATCTGTCTCTCTAAACTGATAACATAGCTACTATCCGTCTCCTCTAAACTGATAACATAGCTACTATCCGTCTTCTAAACTGATAACATAGCTACTATCCGTCTTCTAAACCGATAACATGACTATTACCCATCTCCTCTAAACTGATAACATAGCTACTATCTGTCTTCTAAACCGATAACATAGCTACTATCTGTCTTCTAAACTGATAACATAGCTACTATCTGTCTCCTCTAAACTGATAACATAGCTACTATCCGTCTTCTAAACCGATAACATAGCTACTATCTGTCTTCTCTAAACCGATAACATAGCTACTATCCGTCTCCTCTAAACCGATAACATAGCTACTATCTCTCTTCTAAAACTGATAACATAGCTACTATCTGTCTTCTAAACTGATAACATAGCTACTATCCGTCTTCTAAACTGATAACATAGCTACTATCCGTCTTCTAAACTGATAACATGACTATTACCCATCTCCTCTAAAACTGATAACATAGCTACTATCCGTCTTCTCTAAACTGATAACATAGCTACTATCCGTCTTCTCTAAACTGATAACATAGCTACTATCCGTCTTCTCTAAACTGATAACATGACTATTACCCATCTTCTAAACTGATAACATAGCTACTATCCGTCTTCTCTAAACTGATAACATAGCTACTATCTGTCTTCTAAACTGATAACATAGCTACTATCCGTCTTCTAAAACCATAACATAGCATAGCTACTATCCGTCTTCTAAACTGATAACATAGCTACTATCCGTCTTCTCAAAACTGATAACATAGCTACTATCTGTCTTCTAAACTGATAACATAGCTACTATCTGTCTTCTCTAAACTGATAACATAGCTACTATCCGTCTTCTCTAAACTGATAACATAGCTACTATCCGTCTTCTAAACTGATAACATAGCTACTATCCGTCTTCTCTAAAACGATAACATAGCTACTATCCGTCTTCTCTAAACTGATAACATAGCTACTATCCGTCTTCTCTAAACTGATAACATTGCTACTATCCGTCTTCTAAAACTGATAACATAGCTACTATCTCTTTCTCTAAACCGATAACATAGCTACTATCTGTCTTCTAAACTGATAACATAGCTACTATCCGTCTTCTAAACTGATAACATAGCTACTATCCGTCTTCTTCTAAACCGACAACATGACTATTACCCATCTCTCTAAACTGATAACATAGCTACTATCCGTCTTCTAAAATGATAACATAGCTACTATCCGTCTTCTAAACTGATAACATAGCTACTATCCGTCTTCTAAACTGATAACATGACTATTACCCATCTTCTAAACCGATAACATAGCTACTATCCGTCTTCTAAACTGATAACATAGCTACTATCCGTCTTCTAAACTGATAACATAGCTACTATCCGTCTTCTAAAACCATAACATAGCTACTATCCGTCTTCTAAACCGATAACATAGCTACTATCCGTCTTCTCTAAAACCATAACATAGCTACTATCTGTCTTCTCTAAACTGATAACATAGCTACTATCTGTCTTCTAAACTGATAACATAGCTACTATCCGTCTTCTAAACCGATAACATAGCTACTATCCGTCTTCTCTAAACCGATAACATAGCTACAATCTGTCTTCTAAAACGATAACATAGCTACTATCCGTCTTCTCTAAACCGATCACATGGCTACTATCCGTCTTCTATAAACCGGTAACATTGCTACTATCCGTCTTCTAAAACCATAACATAGCAATCTATCTTCTTCTAAACTGATAACATAACTACTATCCGTCTCCTCTAAACCGATAACATGATTATTACTCATCTTTTCTAAACCGATAACATAGCTACTATCCGTCTTCACTAAACCGATAACATAGCTACTATCCCTCTTCTCTAAACTGATAACATAGCCACTATCCGTCTTCTTTAAACCGATAACATGACTATTACCCATCTTCTCTAAACCGATAACATAGCTACTATCCGTCTTCTAAACTGATAACATAGCTATTATCCGTCTTCTAAACCGATAACATAGCCACTATCCGTCTTCTAAAACGATAACATAGCTACTATCTGTCTTCTCTAAACTGATAACATAGCTACTATCTGTCTCTGTCTAAACCGATAACATAGGCACTATCTGTCTTCTCTAAACCGAAAACATAGCTACTATCTGTCTTCTCTAAACTGATAACATAGCTACTATCTGTCTTCTAAACTGATAACATAGCTACTATCCGTTTTCTAAACCGATAACATAGCTACTATCCGTCTTCTAAACCGATAATATGACTATTACCCATCTACTCTAAACCGATAACATAGCTACTCTCTGTCTTCTCTGAACTGATAACATAACCACTATCCGTCTTCTAAACCGATAACATAGCTACTATCCATCTTCTCTAAACTGATAACATGACTATTACCCATGTCCTCTAAACTGATAACATAGCTACTATCCGTCTTCTAAACTGATAACACAACTATTACCCATCTCCTCTAAACTGATAACATAGCTACTATCTGTCTTCTAAAACGATAACATAGCTACTATCTATCTCCTCTAAACCGATAACATAGCTACTATCCGTCTTCTAAACTGATAACATAGCTACTATCCGTCTTCTAAACTGATAACATAGCTACAATCTGTCTTCTAAAACGATAACATAGCTATTATCTGTCTTCTAAACTGATAACATAACTACTATCCGTCTCCTCTAAACCGATAACATGACTATTACTCATCTTCTCTAAACCGATAACACAGCTACTATCCGTCTTCTAAACCGATAACATAGCTACTATCTGTCTTCTAAACTGATAACATAACCACTATCCGTCTTCTAAAAACGATAACATAGCTACTATCTATCTCCTCTAAATCGATAACATGGCTACTATATGTCTTCTAAACTGATAACATAGCTACTATCCGTCTTCTAAACCGAAAATATAGCCACAATCTGTCTTCTAAACCGATATCATAGCTACTACCTGTCTTCTAAACTGATAACTTGACTATTACCCATGTCCTCTAAACTGATAACATAGCTACTATCCGTCTTCTAAACCGATAACATAACTATTACCCATCTCCTCTAAACTGATAACATATCTACTATCTGTCTTCTAAAACGATAACATAGCTACTATCTATCTCCTCTAAATCGATAACATAGCTACTATCTGTCTTCTAAACTGATAACATAACCACTATCCGTCTTCTAAACCGATAGCATAGCTACTATCCGTTTTCTAAACTGATAACATAGCTACTATCTGTCTCCTCTAAACCGATAACATAGCTTCTATCTGTCTTCTCTAAACCGATAACATAGCTACTATCTGTCTTCTAAAACGATAACATAGCTACTATCTGTCTTCTCTAAACCGATAACATTGCTACTATCTGTCTTCTCTAAACTGATAACATAGCTATTACCCATCTCCTCCAAACTGATAACATAGCCACTATTCGTCTTCTAAAACGATAACATGACTATTACCCATCTACTCTAAACTGATAACACAGCTACTATCTGTCTTCTAAACTGATAACATAACCACTATCCGTCTTCTCTAAACTGATAACATAGCTACTATCCGTCTTCTAAACCGATTACATAGCTACTATCTGTCTTCTAAACTGATAACATAGCCACTATCCGTCTTCTAAACTGATAACATAGCTACTATCCGTCTTCTCCAAACCGATAACATGACTATTACCCATCTCCTCTAAACCGATAACATAGCTACTATCTGTCCTCTCTAAACCGATAACATAGCTACTATCTGTCTTTTCTAAACTGATAACATAGCCACTATTCGTCTTCTAAACCGATAAATGACTATTACCCATCTTCTAAAACTGATATTATAGCTACTATCCGTCTTCTAAAACGATAACATAGCTGCTATTCGTCTTCTAAAACCGATAACATAACTACTATCCGTCTCTCTCTAAACCGAAACATGACTATTACTCATCTTCTCTAAACTGATAACATAGCTACTATCCGTCTACTCTAAACTGATAGTATAGCCACTATCCGTCTTTTCGAAACCGATAACATAGCCACTATCCGTCTTCTAAAACGATAACATAGCTACTATCTGCTTCTCTAAACCGATAACATAGCTACTATCTGTCTTCTCTAAACTGATAACATATCTACTATCTGTCGTCTCTAAACTGATAACATAGCCACTATCCGTCTTCTAAACCGATAACATGACTATTACCCATGTCCTTAAACTGATAACATAGCCACTATCCGTCTTCTCTAAACCGATAACATGACTATTACCCATCTTTTCTAAACTGATAACATAGCTACTATCTGTCTTCTAAACCGATAATATAGCTACTATCTGTCTTCTCTAAAACGATAACATAGCTATTATCAGTCTCCTCTAAACCGATAATATAGCTACTATCTGTCTTCTCTAAACTGATAACATATCCACTATCCGTCTTCTCTAAACCGATAACATAGCCACTATCCGTCTTCTCTAAACCGATAACATGACTATTACCCATGTCCTCTGAACTGATAACATAGCCACTATCCGTCTTCTAAACCGATAACATGACTATTACCCATCTCCTCTAAACGGATAACATAGCTATTATCTGTCTTTTCTAAACCGATAACATAGCTACTATCTGTCTTCTCTAAACTGATAACATAGCTACTATCTGTCTCTCTAAATTGATAACATAGCTACTATCCGTCTCCTCTAAACCGATAACATAGCCACTATCCGTCTTCTAAAACCGATAACATAGCTACTATCCGTCTTCTAAACCGATAACATGACTATTACCCATCTCCTCTAAACTGATAACATAGCTACTATCTGTCTTCTAAACCGATAACATAGCTACTATCTGTCTTCTCTAAACCGATAACATAGCTACTATCTGTCTTCTTAACTGATAACATAGCTACCATCCGTCTTCTCAAAACCTATAACATAGCTACGATCCGTCTTCTAAACCGTTAACATGACTATTACCCATCTCCTCTAAACTGATAACATAGCTACTATCTGTCTTCTAAACCGATAACATAGCTACTATCTGTCTTCCCTAAACTGATAACATAGCTACTATCTGTCTCTCTAAATTGATAACATAGCTACTATCCGTCTCCTCTAAACCGATAACATAGCCACTATCCGTCTTCTAAACTGATAACATAGCCACTATCCGTCTTCTCTAAACCGATAACATGACTATTACCCATCTCCTCTAAACTGATAACATAGCTACTATCTGTCTTCTCTAAACTGATAACATAGCTACTATCTGTCTTCTAAACTGATAACATAGCTACTATCTGTCTCCTCTAAACTGATAACATAGCTACTATCCGTCTTCTCTAAACTGATAACATAGCTACTATCTGTCTTCTAAAAACCGATAACATAGCTACTATCTGTCTTCTCTAAACCGATAACATAGCTACTATCTGTCTTCTCTAAACCGATAACATAGCTACTATCTGTCTTCTAAACTGATAACATAGCTATTACCCATCTCCTCTAAACTGATAACATAGCTACTATTCGTCTTCTAAAACGATAACATGACTATTACCCATCTCCTCTAAACTGATAACATAGCTACTATCTGTCTTCTAAACTGATAACATAACCACTATCCGTCTTCTCTAAACCGATAACATAGCTACTATCCGTCTTCTCTAAACCGATAACATTTTCACTATCTGTCTTCTAAACTGATAACATAGCCACTATCCGTCTTCTAAAACTGAAAACATAGCTACTATCCGTCTTCTAAACCGATAAATGACTATTACCCATCTTCTCTAAACTGATAACATAGCTACTATCTGTCCTCTCTAAACCGATAACATAGCTACTATCTGTCTTTTCTAAACTGATAACATAGCCATATTCGTCTTCTAAAACCGATAAATGACTATTACCCATCTTCTCTAAACAGATATTATAACCACTATACGTCTTGTCTAAACCGATAACATAGCCACTATCCGTCTTTTCTAAAACGATAACATAGCTACTATCTGTCTTCTCTAAACCGATAACATAACTACTATCCGTCTCCTCTAAACCGAAACATGACTATTACTCATCTTCTCTAAACCGATAGCATAGCTACTATCCGTCTTTTTTCGAAACCGATAACATAGCCACTATCCGTCTTCTAAAACGATAACATAGCTACTATCTGCCTTCTCTAAACCGATAACATAGCTACTATCTGTCTTCTCTCAACTGATAACATATCTACTACCTGTCGTCTCTAAACTGATAACATAGCTACTATCCGTCTTCTCTAAACTGATAACATAGCCACTATCCGTCTTCTAAACTGATAACATGACTATTACCCATCTCCTCTAAACTGATAACATAGCTATTATCTGTCTTCTAAACCGATAACATAGTTACTATCTGTCTTCTAAACTGATAACATAGCTACTATCTGTCTCCTCTAAACTGATAACATAGCTACTAACCGTCTCCTCTAAACCGATAACATAGCTACTATCCGTCTTCTCTAAACCGATAACATAGCTACTATCTGTCTTCTCTAAACTGATAACATAGCTACTATCTGTCTTCTTAACTGATAACATAGCCACCATCCGTCTTCTCTAAACCCATAACATAGCCACGATCCGTCTTCTAAACCGATAACATGACTATTACCCATCTTCTCTAAACTGATAACATAGCTACTATCTGTCTTTTCTAAACTGATAACATAGCTACTATCTGTCTTCTAAACTGATAACATAGCTACTATCTGTCTCCTCTAAACTGATAACATAGCTACTATCCGTCTTCTAAACCGATAACATAGCCACTATCCGTCTTCTCTAAACCGATAACATGACTATTACCCATCTCCTCTAAACTGATAACATAGCTACTATCTGTCTTCTAAACCGATAACATAGCTACTATCTGTCTTCTAAACTGATAACATAGCTACTATCTGTCTCCTCTAAACTGATAACATAGCTACTATCCGTCTTCTAAACCGATAACATAGCTACTATCTGTCTTCTCTAAACTGATAACATAGCTACTATCTGTCTTCTCTAAACCGATAACATAGCTACTATCTGTCTTCTAAAACTGATAACATAGCTACTATCTGTCTTCTAAACTGATAACATAGCTATTACCCATCTCCTCTAAACTGATAACATAGCCACTATTCGTCTTCTAAAACGATAACATGACTATTACCCATCTCCTCTAAACTGATAACATAGCTACTATCTGTCTTCTAAACTGATAACATAACCACTATCCGTCTTCTAAACCGATAACATAGCTACTATCCGTCTTCTAAACCGATAACATAGCCACTATCTGTCTTCTCTAAACTGATAACATAGCTACTATCCGTCTTCTAAACTGATAACATAGCCACTATCCGTCTTCTCCAAACCGATAACATGACTATTACCCATCTCCTCTAAACCGATAACATAGCTACTATCTGTCCTTCTCTAAACCGATAACATAGCTACTATCTGTCTTTTCTAAACTGATAACATAGCCACTATTCGTCTTCTAAACCGATAAATGACTATTACCCATCTTCTCTAAACCGATATTATAGCCACTATACGTCTTGTCTAAACCGATAACATAGCTACTATCCGTCTTCTCTAAAACGATAACATAGCTACTATCTGTCTTCTCTTAACTGATAACACATCCACCATCCGTCTTCTAAACCCATAACATAGCCACGATCCGTCTTCTAAACCGATAACATGACTATTACCCATCTTCTCTAAACTGATAACATAGCTACTATCCGTCTACTCTAAACCGATAGCATAGCCACTATCCGTCTTTTCGAAACCGATAACATAGCCACTATCCGTCTTCTCTAAAACGATAACATAGCTACTATCTATCTTCTCTAAACTGATAACATATCTACTACCAGTCGTCTCTAAACTGATAACATAGCCACTATCCGTCTTCTCTAAACCGATAACATAGCCACTATCCGTCTTCTCTGAACTGATAACATGACTATTACCCATCTTCTAGACTGATAACATAGCTACTATCTGTCTTCTCTAAACCGATAACATAGCTACTATCTGTCTTCTCTAAACTGATAACATAGCTACTATCTGTCTCCTCTAAACTGATAACATAGCTACTAACCGTCTCCTCTAAACCGATAACATAGCCACTATCCGTCTTCTCTAAACCGATAACATAGCTACTATATGTCTTCTCTAAACCGATAACATAGCTACTATCTGTCTTCTCTAACTGATAACTTATCCACCATCCGTCTTCTAAACCCATAACATAGCCACGATCCGTCTTCTAAACCGATAACATGACTATTACCCATCTTCTCTAAACTGATAACATAGCTACTATCTGTCTTTTCTAAACCGATAACATAGCTACTATCTGTCTTCTAAACTGATAACATAGCTACTATCTGTCTCCTCTAAACTGATAACATAGCCACTATTCGTCTTCTAAAACGATAACATGACTATTACCCATCTCCTCTAAACTGATAACATAGCTACTATCTGTCTTCTCTAAACCGATAACATAGCTACTATCTGTCTTCTCTAAACTGATAACATAGCTACTATCTGTCTCCTCTAAACTGATAACATAGCTACTATCCGTCTCCTCTAAACTGATAACATAGCCACTATCCGTATTCTCTAAACCGATAACATAGCTACTATCCGTCTTCTCTAAACCGATAACATGACTATTATCCATCTCCTCTAAACTGATAACATAGCTATTATCTGTCTTGTCTAAACCGATAACATCGCTACTATCTGTCTCCTCTAAACTGATAACATAGCTACTATCCGTCTTCTAAACCGATAACATAGCTACTATCCGTCTTCTCTTAACCGATAACATGACTATTACCCATCTCCTCTAAAACCGATAACATAGTTACTATCTGTCTTCTCCAAACTGATAACATAGCCACTATCCGTCTCCTCTAAACTGATAACATAGCTACTATCTGTCTCCTCTAAACCGATAACATAGCTACTATCCGTCTTCTCTAAACCGATAACATAGCTACTATCTGTCTTCTCTAAACCGATAAAATAGCTACTATCTGTCTTCTCTAAACCGATAACATAGCTTCTATTTGTCTTCTCCAAACCGATAAAATGATCATTATAATTTTTCTTCACTCTATAACGTGTTTACTTTTATACCAAGCCTGCTAGTAGTCTAGTAATCATCGTATCCGACTGAGGATTTGGAAATTTTAGTGTTCGAGACGCAGCACTGTCACATACAACACACGTTTTACAGATATAGATGTGTTATGAGAATAAGAGCCATTTCTCTTATTCGGTTAAGACGCTTCAGATGGCGGATACTGTCAACTGGATGATTTTTCTCTGATACACAGCTCAAAATTAGGAATCTCTGTGATACACAGTTCAAAATTAGGAACCGCTAACTTATAAACATAGGGGCTCTCTTACTTGTCCGCTCAGTGTTTCTAGAATCAATCGTTCAGTTGAACAAATAAAATTCTTTTTGTTTTTAATCTCATAACACATTTAGTCTTCTTATTTTGAAAAATTCATGACAATCTAAGCAGTAAAACCGAAATTAAAATAGAAGAAAATAAGATTTAGGTTTTAGACTTATCAGCTATAACAGTATCAAAATACATAAACTGAGACATAAAATAAATTATGAAGGTTATAGCTAAGTAGACCATCCATAATTAAAACAATAAATTATGAATAAAGACTTCACTAGAAAGCAAGATAGACATAAAACAGCACGGAAATATCCTGTCAAGTAAAAAAAGTGAACACTTTACAAGCTAAGTTCAATATCAAATAATTCCTTTATATGTATTAAAGGAAAACCAAGCTTTATAGTTATAGGTTTTCAAGTGAAATGTCGAACAATTCCCATTTGTGCTGAAAGTAAAACATGAAAAACTTTGTAAGGTAACACGTGAAGTAATCAACAATTATTTTATATTATGTCAAACAAAATAAAGACACTAAAATATCTATCAAGATAAGTACTGAACTATTCTACTACAATATTTAGAAGAGGTAAAAATAAATATCAAAGAATTCCTTTCTACGCAGTCTCGTAAAACATAAGCAATTTACCAGCTGACAGATTAAACACTAAATAACCATAATATTTCCTGCCAGATAAAACGTGAACATTTTAGAAGCTATAAAGTTAAACAATAAGTTATTTCTCTGTATTGTGCCATGTAAAACTCAGAGCTATAAAAGTTAAGGAAACAAATATGAACAAATTATGAATTATGAAGGTAAAAGTTTTACATTTATACTCCATCTTGTTAAATAAATATTGTACTAAAAATTAGAGGAACAAGTATATATTTCAGTATATTTTTGTCATAACTAAATTTATGTGTGAAAAACATATCCGTTCGTCTATAAGTGTATGTTTTATACTTGCGGGTGAGGTTTGAGCAATTCAAATGAAACTCACCTCACTCAAGGAGAATATAACTCAAGGTACCCTATATAAGGCTGTTACGTGAGAATACAACTCAAGGTGCACTATATAAGGCTGTTACGTGACAATATAACTCAAGGTACCCTGTATATGGCAGTTACGTGAAACTATGCATTCCTCATTAATTCTTGAAACAAACACCAACATGGATCTTTCGCGGCTTGTTTTCTCAGTGTGTACTTTCATCTTGTGCACCCAGGCAGTAGGCGCCATCTGACAGAGAACGAGGTGGCCGGAACGGTCCAGATGCTGTAGGATGGCCAGAACCGAAGGAGTGTGGCACAGCGCATCAGTGTGTCACCAAGCGTCATTACTCGACTCTGGCGACGTTACCAGGAGAAGAACTGTTATGGCAAGAGACCAGGTCAAGGCCGTCATCGCTGCACAACAGCCAGAGAGGACCGGACCGCTACATCGTGACTTCCGCTCTGCGGGACAGGTTATCTACGTCTAGGTCACTGCGAAATGACCTTAAACATTCAATTGGAGCCCGTATGTCGACGCAAACAGTTTGCAACCGTCTGCACAAAGGACGCCTTAGGGCCAGACTACCTGCAAGAGGCGATATTCTGATAACGAGTCACTGTGCAGCCAGATTGGAGTTTGATCATCAGCACTTGGACTAAACACTTCGTCAATGGGCCACCGTGCTGTGGACAGACGATAGCAGGTTCACGGTGTCTCGTGATGATGGACATGCAAGAATGCGGAGAACGAGAAGGAGAACGATTTCCTGTAACATTGTGCAAGTCGATGCTTATGAAAGAGGTTCTGTAATGGTCTGGGCAAGCATATGCCTGTGTGGCCACACAGACTTATTCATGCTCGACAGGGGTGCTCTGAACACACGATGATATAGAGACGGAATTCTGGAACAAATTGCGAGGATTTTTGCTGGTGCTGTCGGCGATGGGTTCATTATCGTGCAGGTTAAAGCGCGAGCCCACATCGCCAGACTGTGTATGGACTTCCTTGACGAGGAAGGAATAGAGACTTCTGAGTGGTCCGCCAGATCTCCAGAGTTAAATTCGGTTGAACATTGTTGGGATATGTTGTCGAGGCGTGTTAGTAAACGCCAGCACCCTCCTCAGAATGTACAGGAACTCCGACAAGCCCTGGTAGACGAGTTGGCTGCCATACCCCAAGATAACATCCATAGACTGATTCGAAGTGTGCCAAATCGGTGTCAGGAGTGTGTCACAGCCCATGGAGGTCACACTAGATATTGAATGTTTCAAACATTTCTTGAATAAACGCATGTAAACTGTTTAAAGTATTGTTTCATATGAGATATCAGTTTTATAAAACTTTTATTCCTCCATGTTTTACCGTTCATCATACACTAAAAATGGATAAAGATGTAACTGAAATGAGGCAAATTACTTACAAAATACAAATATTATCACACTTGGAACACTAAGATCAATTATATATGAAAACGTACTTGTTCCTTTAATTTTTTAACAGTTTATAAACAATTTTACAAACTTTTAAAGAGTGTGTCAAACAATCTCTTTATATAAAGTTATTTGTTTGTTTGTTTTTGAATTTCGCACAAAGCTACTCGACGGCTATCTGTGCTAACCGTCCTTAATTTAGTAGTGTAAGACTAGAGGGACGGCAGCTAGTCATCACCACCCACCGCCAACTCTTGGGCTACTCTTTTACCAACGAATAGTGGGATTGACCGTCACATTATGACGCCCCCACGGCTGAAAGGGCGAGCATGTTTGGCGCAACGGGGATGCGAACCCGCGACTCTCAGATTACGAGTCTCACGCCTTAACGCGCTTGGCCATGCCGGGCCTTATATAAAGTTAAATAAAACAAAAACATTTTACAAACTGTCAAGTTAAACGATAAACAATTGCTCTGTATACAGTAAAGCGAAATATAAACATTTTACCAGATAATTAGTTAAAAAACACTACAAAAAATGCTGTGCAAGGTATTAAGTTAGAAAGTAAATATTCTATCCATATTCTGCCAAGTAAACCATAAACACTTGGCAAGTTATGACACTGAGAACTCGCTTGATATCTAGTTAAATAAAAGGTAAACACCTCAGTGACTATCAAACTAACCATAAAATAAAATCTATATATTAAGTCAAGTAAAAAACAAAACGGCAGTTTAACAAGTTAACATCAACAATACAGTAAGAACACATCCTTCCAAGAAGGATATAAACCCTATACAAGTTATTAAGTTACATATTAGACGATCACTCCCTCATCCTATAAAAGTAAACATAAGCACTTTACAAACTATCGAGTTAAACAATAAACGGACCCTATAGACCCCGCTAGTACAGCAGTAAGTCTACGGAGCTACAACGCTAAAATCAAGGGCTCGATTCCCCTCGTGGGCTTAGCTTGTGGCTTTGCTATAAGAAACACACACACACACACACACAGTCCCTGTATCTATCTATCTATCTATCTATATATATATATATAGTCAATTAAACGATAAACACTTTAAAAACTATCGAGTTAAATGTTAAACAATTTTGTATTCTGTTGTTAAACAGTTGTATTCTGTCTGGAAAAACACAAACACTTCTTAATTTTTAAGTTAAATATGAAACGATCCCTTTATATTGTGCAATGTAAAGAAAAAAAATGACAAACTATAATTTTAGATATTAAGTAATCCTTCTAAGTCCAGTAAAGTTAAATATAAATAATATTTAAGCTGTTTATATAGTATCAAATAAAACAAAAATTCTTCAATTGCCATGGAGATAAAGGTTAAAACATCGCACAAAATGTGAAGTTAAATATTTTTACAAAATTCTTCCATATTTCTGTTAGTAAACATAAAACAGTTTAGAAGGTTTTGAAGTAAATGCGAAGTAAGACACTGTATAAGATATCACGCTAAAGATTAAATAATACCTCTATATTCTGTCTAGTAAAAGATATATATATGTTAACATCTCTGAATACAAACCTTAAGTTGTTTTTCTATGCCAAGTTGGATATGAACACTTATAAAAAGTTTATTAAATTAATTATCCAACAATCCCTTTATACACTGCCAAAAAAAACGAAATTAATTATTAAACAAACTCTCTATATCAAGATAAGTGAAACATAAATTCTTTAGACGATATAAAGTTAAATATTATTTATTATAAATATTATTTTCCACACTAAGTGAAATATCTTGCAGGATAATCATTCAGTCCTCTACGAAGAAAGTGATAAATACTATACGACAATGACGTGAGATATTATGCATTTTTTAACATAGTAATTTTCTTATTTCTATGCGCTAAACTGAAAATACGATCACATTAAGCATTATCTACGTTTTTGTAAACTACAATATCAGGTTTTGAGCCAATAATTGCATTCTTAGCTTTCACACTATGTCGTGTTTAATTGAACCACAGGAAGATAGGAAAGTTATGTGAAATTAATTAAAATATTAATCGGTGCTACAATAGATAATCAGACGACTATAGTTATCTGTCCATTATCCAAACGTTCGTTATTTTGGGTAAGTGAGCGTACACAGTGATATAAACGTAATTAGGTTTTTACTTTCATTTAAATAAAACTTTTAGATAAATCGAAACGTGTACTACGTGTTTTGCGTTTAAGGAAGATAGAAAAGCTTAGAATACTATTCCAATGTCATTATAATGTTTTAAGTAATTATTTGGCTTTGGTAATTACGCCACTAGATTTGGAGCAAGATCAAAATATAAGATTACATTAATTAGTTTTTCAGAATGTATCTCACCTCGGAATCTTTTAAACACTGTCGTTTACAGAAATATGAGAAACTATTAACGAATATATTATAGTTTTATGTAGTAGATAAAAAGGTAAAAATCCATAACATTTAAAAATAAACACTTGAAGTTTTTTTGCCTCAGTTTCTCTTTCAATGTTTTTCTAAATAACGAATTGAATTTTGATTTGTTTCAGCTGCTATTAAATATATGAACACAATCATGCATTATATCTCGCTGAATAAAAACTTGACTTTTATTCGCCTTAAATTTCCTTTAAAATGTACATACATCGTAAATGTGACCCCAAGTGAAACAGCGTTATGTCCTTGGACCTACAACGCTAAAAACTGGGTTTCGATACCCATAGTGAGCAGAGCACAGATAGCCCATTGTGTAGCCTTTTGCTTAATTACAAACAAACAAACTATTGTGAAATATCGAAAGAAACAAATAACATTTGCCTCCGTTTTTCTTAAAATGGCAAACACATCATGAATATCTTATGAAATAAACAGGGGTTTCAGTTTCCTGTTAATATATCATGAATATCTTATGAAATAAATAAGGGTTTCAGTTTCCTGTTAATACATCATGAATATCTTATGAAATAAATAAGGGTTTCAGTTTCCTGTTAATACATTATGAATATCTTATGAAATAAATAAGGGTTTCAGTTTCCTGTTAATACATCATGAATATCTTATGAAATAAATAGGGGTTTCAGTTTCCTGTTAATGCATCATGAATATCTTATGAAATAAATAAGGGTTTCAGTTTACTGTTAATACATTATGAATATCTTATGAAATAAACAGGGGTTTCAGTTTCTTGTTAATACATCATGAATATCTTATGAAATAAATAGGGGTTTCAGTTTCCTGTTAATACATCATGAATATCTTATGAAATAAATAAGGGTTTCAGTTTACTGTTAATACATTATGAATATCTTATGAAATAAACAGGGGTTTCAGTTTCTTGTTAATACATCATGAATATCTTATGAAATAAATAGGGGTTTATTTTTTCCCAATTTCTTTTGAGAACATTGAACACTTTAAAGTGTGTCTTATAAAACGATTCCACTACAATTAAAACACACACACACACAAAACTCTATGATTGTGCTTAGATAATTAAGGCTAGAAAATTTAAAATAGTGGAAAATACATAAATTAAAATTACACACGCTTACAACACAAACATTAATATATAATAATGTAGTATTACGTAATCTTTAATTCTGATGTGCTGTGACGTAAGTAAATTTGCTCAACCATAACACTCCAAAAAATAAATGTAGCTCATCCTGAAAGAGTTGTTCTCAAACAATTTGCTATTCTAATAACATCTGAACCACTTTTGCATTCCAGCTGCTCTGAAGAGTTCTGTTATTGGCTGAAACTACTCGTCAGCACTGGCTACAGTGTGGTTTAAATATTATTATACATTTTTCTATATCGTCACTCGAAAGTTCGTATTAATAATATAAAAGTATACTACATTTCATGTTAAACTTGTTTGTTTGTTGTAAAGCGTCTATTTTCACAAACGACTTTATAAGAATACCGAGAATAATAGTACGGGCACCTAACTCACTTATAAACTTGTAGCTGCTTTATAACTTACTGACAAACAGATGCGTTGACTGCTATTATCTAACCTGCTACTAACCACTCTTTGAATTACTCATTAATTTACTGACTCTTATATATACCTACATTTATTTTCACATTGAACAGAAATGTTATGGATCATGATGTAATGAGTAGCTTCTTCTAACGTGTTTGTGTTTTCTTATAGCAAAGACACATCGGGCTATCTGCTGAGCCCACCGAAGGGAATCGAACCCCTGATTTTAGCGTTATAAACACGTCAACTTACCACTGTACTAGCGGGGGGCCTTCTTCTAGCAACCAAACATGTTAATTAAAATATTACCTAGCGGGGGGCCTTCTTCTAGCAACCAAACATGTTAATTAAAATATTATCTAGCGGGGGCCTTCTTTTAGCAACCAAACATGTTAATTAAAATATTATCTAGCGGGAGTCTTCTTTTAGCAACCAAACATGTTAATTAAAATATTACCTAGCGGGGGGCCTTCTTCTAGCAACCAAACATGTTGATTAAAATATTATCTATCGGGGGCCTTCTTTTAGCAACCAAACATGTTAATTAAAATATTACCTAGCGGAGGGCCTTCTTCTAGCAACCAAACATGTTAATTAAAATATTATCTAGCGGGGGCCTTCTTCTAGCAACCAAACATGTTAATTAAAATATTATCTATCGGGGGCCTTCTTTTAGCAACCAAACATGTTAATTAAAATATTACCTAGCGTGGGGCCTTCTTCTAGCAACCAAACATGTTAATTAAAATATTATCTAGCGAGGGGCCTTTTTCTAGCAACCAAACATGTTAATTAAAATATTACAAATATAATAAAACCCTTTTGAAGATATCTGAAAGTTCAAGTAACATTTAAATAAATCGTTGTGGAAAATGCTTGGCCTTTCTTTGCAGCTTGCTAAGTACATAGAATATTACGCTGTTATCCTAATAATAACAAAACATTTAAGATCAGAACTTGTACAGATGGATAGGAAATAAACATTAAATGAAGAGACTTTTCCAATGATGTTTATTAACCATAAACAAGCAAAAGTCCAATTATAAAGTTCTATTTCATTTTTTACTGTTTTCAAGGTCTGTTGAATAAAATCAGATATTTGAAATTATATTAAAGCTTTCTTAACGTATTGTATATTGAAGTGAATTGTCATTTAATTCAATACAATAAATCGTATTGTTCTACCAATAAACATTTCCACAATGCTAACGATTTTGAATTTGAGCAGGTAATTGTTTTCCGAAATTTGGCTATCTGTATGCTTTAAATTTGTTAATACCACTTTCTTTCTTTGCATAGATATATCGAAAAAGCAGAGTCAAGTTAATGGAAGGGCTGTTAACAATAGAAAAATCTTTGTCTACTGCAGAAAACAAAAAAAGATGAAATAACACACGTAGAGCAGGTAAAAGTCACTGGGTAAACGTTAAAGACGCATTAAGTCTTCTCATAAAACATTATAATATTTTCTTTGCAGGTAAAAAATGAGTAAACCAACCCTGATAAAAATCAGTCATCGTTTGGTTTTGAATTTTGCGCAAAGCTACTCGAAGGCTATCTGCTCTTGTCGTCCATAATTTAGCAGAGTAAGACTAGAGGGAAGGCAGCTACTCATCACCAGCCACCGCCAACTCTTGGGCTACTCTTTTTACCAACGAATAGTGGGATTGACTGTAACATTATAAAGACCCCACGGCTGAAAGGACGAACATATTTGAATACAACGGGGATTCGAACCCACCACTCTCACATTACGAGTCGAGTATCTTAACCACGAGGTTATGCCGAGGCAGTTAGTTATAAGACATCAAGACTGAGTAATTATTTGTACCCTAATCTTCTTGGTTAAAATGTTATAATTATTTTTAAAATGTTATAATTATTTAAAAAACACACACGAAAACTACTTGGAATATCAAATAAAAATTTGATGCAAAAGGCCTGTGTTTGATGATGTAGCTTTACCTATCAGTATACAAAAATAACTTACTAAACTTGCCCTAGGACTAAGTATTTAGGTCATAATTAATTTATTGAACACTATAAATCTTCAAGGGTTTTTCTCTAACGAGAAAATTCTACGAAAATAAGAACAACAAGAACTCACCTGGCGAACTAAGAATAAACGTTTAATTTATAATAATATAAAGGTTACCTTTTGTGACGTCACAAATAAACCTTAAAGAAATATGATTAATAATAAGAGGGTTTAATGTTGCGTGGCTAGAGTTACTTTCTTTTTGGCGAGAAAAATAATTATTGATAAAAAGTCTATCAAAGGTTATCCACCGACTCTTAAGAACAACATTTAAAGACACATCATCTGAATACCCCTATTTGTCCACCATTTTATTTAGTGAAATGTAATGGCTCCTGGGTTACTCTAGTCTTGTACTGACTATGAAGGGTTAGAAAATGTTGAAATTACCACAATCCTTGAAATGCAAACCTTTGTAAACATCACATATCGCATCTGTCGTTTGAGTTTTCTTTATGATGATTTGGCAATAAGTAAACAAAATATGTTACCATGGTAATCTCGGATTTTTTTTTCTTCCAATATTGCCCTAATGTACAGCAAAAATATTCATTTGATGAGAGAAATAATGTAAATACGTAACCATAGTGTACATGGTAACAAATAAATACGTAGCAGAAACAAAACATTCACTATATAATTCCTTCGGTATTGAGTTATGGGGTTTGAGAAACTGATATATAAATAAAAATTAGAATAATTATTATTTCCTGAAAAACACAAGGATCTTATTAAAGAGAATTATCGTCTTTTTTTAGAGCTTGTGGTCTCAAGAAATTAATTATGTTTTATTTGTATTTTTACAAAGATATCCAAGAAAAGTATAAAATAATGATGACATATGAGACGAAGTGAATAATTTTATCTGAACAAAACATCGAAAAGTAGCTGTGATTCAAAAATAGCAGAAAAATATATTTTTTTAAGAAATAGACACATCAGATAAGACTGTATAGTAACTTTATTAGATTTTACTCTTAGTTTCTCAATAGAATGAAACTTAAATATTACTTCTAAAATGAGCCCAGCGTGACTAGGTGGTTAGGGTGCTCGGGTCGCAATCTGAAGGTCACGGGTTCGAATCCTCGTCACATTAAACATGTTCACCACTTCAGCCGTGGGGGAGTTATGATGTGCGGTCAATCCCACTATTCGTTGGTAGAAGAGTAGCCCAAGAGTTGGCGATGGGTGGTGTTTACTAACTGCCTTCCTTCTAGTCTTACACTGCTAAATTAGAAATGGCTATCGCAGACAGCTTTCGTGTAGCTTTGCGGGAAATTCAGAAATAAACAAACAAACAATACTTCTGAAAGTACAAACACAGAGAGAGAAAGAGAGAAATTAGTGACTGCACGTGCTTGTCTTTTACGTCACCATAACTGAAGGTCTTCCTGGATAATTAAAACAAACCGTTGACATCCCTTTTAATGAAAAGAAAACATAAAAACCAGAAACATAAATGAATAAAAAACATTTTTCTCTCTCTACGAACTTATAAACGTGTCCTCACACGAATGTATACTACACCTGAACATCAATCACTAACTAAGACTCAACAAATGCAATTTTAGCTGATATTGTAATAACATTTGCAGATTTTAAGTTAAACACTTAAACAAATCGTAATGAACATTGGTAAATTCATCTCAAGTTAGGATTAGTTATTTACAGTTATTTATAGTTCCGGACTAGGATAGCTCTTTGTTGTGAATGTTTAATAAATCTGATGGTACGTTAAAATAATAAAAGGTCTGACTTATTCATGCCCTGACGTAGCCATCTATCAACTATAATCCCTCCCCATTTTTTGGGACAGCTGTAAGTTTACAAACTTACATTGCTAAAACTGCAGACACAGCAAAGAGCTAAATGTAACTTTGCTATAAAATAACAAGAACAATCACATAAAATATTTAGTTTTTCTTTGAAATGATAAAATTTATAAATTTTCACTTTGGTCGTTTCAAAATCACGACTTCAATGAAAGGAGCTGAGAAGTGATCTCCGTCAAGCTTCAGTCTAAAGTTAAGTACACACAAGATCACGAAAAACAACAACAACACCTGAGATGTGATCTCTGTTAGGCTTCAGTCTAAAGTTAAATACACACAAGATCACGAAAAACAACAACAACACATGAGAGGTGATCTCTGTTAGGCTTCAGTCTAAAGTTAAATACACACAAGATCACGAAAAACAACAACAACACCTGAGATGTGATCTCTGTTAGGCTTCAGTCTAAAGTTAAATACACACAAGATCACGAAAAACAACAACAACACCTGAGATGTGATCTCTGTCAAGCTTCAGTCTAAAGTTAAATACACACAAGATCACGAAAAACAACAACAACACCTGAGAAGTGATCTCTGATAGACTTCAGTCTAAAGTTAAGTACACACAAGATCACGAAAAACAACAACAACACATGAGAGGTGATCTCTGTCAAGCTTCAGTCTAAAGTTAAATACACACAAGATCACGAAAAACAACAACAACACATGAGAGGTGATCTCTGTTAGGCTTCAATCTAAAGTTAAATACACACAAGATCACGAAAAACAACAACAACACCTGAGATGTGATCTCTGTTAGGCTTCAGTCTAAAGTTAAATACACACAAGATCACGAAAAACAACAACAACACATGAGAGGTGATCTCTGTTAGGCTTCAGTCTAAAGTTAAATACACACAAGATCACGAAAAACAACAACAACACATGAGAGGTGATCTCCGTCAAGCTTCAGTCTAAAGTTAAATACACACATGATCACGAAAAACAACAACAACACCTGAGAAGTGATCTCCGTCAAGCTTCAGTCTAAAGTTAAATACACACAAGATCACGAAAAACAACAACAACACCTGAGTTGTGATCTCCGTCAAGCTTCAGTCTAAAGTTAAATACACACAAGATCACGAAAAACAACAACAACACCTGAGATGTGATCTCTGTTAGGCTTCAGTCTAAAGTTAAGTACACACAAGATCACGAAAAACAACAACAACACCTGAGATGTGATCTCTGTTAGGCTTCAGTCTAAAGTTAAATACACACAAGATCACGAAAAACAACAACAACACCTGAGATGTGATCTCTGTTAGGCTTCAGTCTAAAGTTAAATACACACAAGATCACAAAAAACAACAACAACACCTGAGATGTGATCTCCGTCAAGCTTCAGTCTAAAGTTAAATACACACAAGACCACGAAAAACAACAACAACACCTGAGATGTGATCTCCGTCAAGCTTCAGTCTAAAGTTAAGTACACACAAGACCACGAAAAACAACAACAACACCTGAGATGTGATCTCCGTCAAGCTTCAGTCTAAAGTTAAGTACACACAAGATCACGAAAAACAACAACAACACCTGAGATGTGATCTCTGTCAAGCTTCAGTCTAGAGTTAAATACACACAAGATCACAAAAAACAACAACAACAATACCTAAACGGACAATTAGAGACACAATTCACAATAGAAATAGAAGGATATAGTAATCTCACGCTCCTAAAAGTGTTACTTACCAAGACTCCTAACTCGTGAGCTATAGACGATTTAGGAAACCCCACATATAAGAGTAAATATAAATGAAACCAAGCTAGCAATAAAACAATAATCATCATAAAGTGCCTCTAGAGCCAACATTGTTTCTTACGTAGAATATGTTAGGAGTAAGTAATAGAAACACATCATTACGACCCTATGAGACGATGAATACTCTGGACATTGAACAAAGAATATAACCAACGATAGTAAGGAGAGAATAGCAGATACACGACCTTCTTCCTCTATGACAAAGACTTTTCTGAAATCAAAAAGGAACTGTGAAAACAACAGAGTTAAGACAACATTCATAATCCGAGACAATTACAGTTTGTACAAACCAAAAAATCAATGAAGAGGATTGTACCATTTATAATATCACTTCTAAATGTGGACTTCAGATGATTGGAGAAACAAAAAAAACCTAACGTTACATACGTCCATGACTCTGTAATACCAATCTTCCTGTAACAGCCCATCTCGTTAAAGAAAAATCGAAATAAGATAAAAGTGTAGTGAAAAGTTCAGTCTTTAATTATAAAAGAAACATCTTATTTCTTCATGTTCCACAGTTAGTGTCACCAAATGTCGTCTGCCTAATTTCACGAATTACGTCTAATAGAAAACCATATATATACAGCTTCGTCAAAACAGAACAGTCAAATCAGGCATTATTATTCATTATTTCACTGACAAATTCACTGCGGTACTGCAGCCAATGTAATTTTTTAATATGTCTGTTTCAAATTGTTTCCTTGACTTTGAATAAATTGTAGTTATTAAAGACACTCTCATTATATCGTATGAAACCTCCTTCTAACTTAATATTAATGCTATTTTCGAGAAACGTCTAAATTGAAACGAAAGTTACAACATTGTCCCCTTCCCTAGTTATTAAAACGTAAATTACAACATTGTCCCTTCCCCAGTTATTAAAACGTAAGTTACAACATTGTCCCCTTCCCCAGTTATTAAAACGTAAGTTACAACATTGTCCCCTTTCCCAGTTATTAAAACGTAAGTTACAACATTGTTCCCTTCTCCAGTTATTAATACATTAGTTATAACATTGTTCCCTTCCCCAGTTATTAATACATTAGTTACAACATTGTCCCCTTCCCCAGTTATTAAAACGTAAGTTACAACATTGTCTCCTTTCCCAGTTATTAAAACGTAAGTTACAACATTGTCCCTTCCCCAGTTATTAAGACGTAAGTTATAACATTGTCCCTTTCCCCAGTTATTAATACATTAGTTACAACATTGTTCCCTTCCCAGTTATTAAAACGTAAGTTACAACATTGTCCCCTTCCCCAGTTGTAAATTGTATTTCATTTTCTGTGATTAACAATAGAGTGGTTCTTGACAAATAACAGCATTAACGTTTTAAGTCTAAGCATTGAAATAAGTAAATCATTACTGAAATATGTAAAACTTAAATATCATTACAACTTAGGTTAACAAAACATTCATCTGTTCTTATTAATGATTCCTCAATTATCCAATCACAAAAGTATTTTATTGCCTGACTTTCCTATGGTATAAAAATTAAACAATTTCTTGTTCTTTTTCATCAGTTATTATTTTGTCTTGGTTTTCTCTTGGTTGATGACCACAGAAATTCTCTGGTATCCATTCTTTTAATAATAAATACTTTGCTTAGAACCTTGAGAGGATTCTCAGGTTCTTCATAGGTAGATTTATCTTTGAAAATATCTTCTTTTGAAACTAATCATTTGGCTTTTGTCTCACTGAACTATTTCTAAATACAGTTATCATGAATAACTGTTAACTTTGATAATGTGCTTTTTTGTATTCTGGTCTGTTGGACTATAAGATGTTTGTCTTAATTATCTTTCACGTCCCTGCTTTATTTTATGTCAGTGGGAGTTTAACCTAAAACTATCGAGGGAGCACAATGACTTATTTATCACAGACTAAAAATACTAGAAGGAAGTTTAACCTCATAAATGGCTTCTGCATGAAATAAGTTCCGTACACGAACTGTTCTTCAATGACAATCATCCTCACATCATGATATGTATCAGAGCTTCTTACAATCAGTGTTACTTTACGACCTCTTGTAGAATACATTACCAAACTAGGTCGAATGGTGTTAATTGTGGAACTAGTGTCTCTAATCGTATTGCAAAGCTTCCCATCAATGTATCTACTCACTAGAAGACTAGTTTATTTACGTAATAATCTCCTTACTTCAACTGAGCAGATAGCATATCCTCGTCCTCATGATTTATTATCAAAAGTTGATTCATCACAATCTCAGATGTATTGTTCATGATATTATGAGTTTCCTCTTCCTTTCATCCACTGGGAATGGTGATTGTTTCCTGAAGACTGTTGTCTGATGGTTGTCGTCTGCAGACTTTAGCAACATACCAGTTCAAACACCATCTGTTTCTTCCACTTTGAGTTAACAGTGGACTAGTCAATCTTCTACACACCTTTGCCTCACAGTGACACAGCGGACACCGCTAAAAACTGGGTTTTGATATCCGTGGTGGGCAGAGCACAGATAGCCCATTGTATAGCTTTGTGCTTAATTACAAACAAACTACAGCATCTCTAGTGGGAACTGTTGAGTTTATGCTATTTATTCACGTTAAAAGAAGTAGTTCTGATACATACTTCATGCTAATATAGGAGTGTCGATATACATTATAGTTGTTTATAGACGATAGGAAGAAGTGCTCAGAACTCATTAACAATCACACGAGTTGCTTGTTTGTTCTTTAGCACAAAGTTACAAAATAAGCTATCTGTGCTGCTCTGCTCAAAGCAAGTATCGAATTCCAAGTTTGTGTTTTACAATTCCTCAAAGTTGCCGACGTGTAATCAAGGTGATTATTAAAAGATATTTTGAAACGTGTGATTTTTCTGAAAAAAACAAACAACAGAAGAGACACATCATAGGTAAAAAATACTCGTCCAGCACCATCCACGTCAATTCAGTTGTTTCTATTTCAAGTCGTTTTCAGTATGTTACAACACTGATAAAGATCTGGCGATGCTAAATTCACTGGAAACACAGTTTACGCCTCTTCATGATGACGAGAAACCCATTTGAAGTACAAATGTATTCTGAAGACGGCTGATACGGGTATTAAAACTT
This sequence comes from Tachypleus tridentatus, assembly GCF_004210375.1. NCBI lineage: Eukaryota > Metazoa > Arthropoda > Merostomata > Xiphosura > Limulidae > Tachypleus > Tachypleus tridentatus. The sequence goes on along the minus strand of NC_134837.1, from coordinate 1,061,456 downwards.
TCATTAAAATAAATTTCAGAACAGCGTTTCGACCTTACTAGGTCATTAACCTGAAGAATGACCTGAGAAAGTCGAAACGTTGTTCTGTACTTTATTTTAATTAAAGTTTTAATACCCGTATCAGCTGTCTTGAGAATAGATTTTTTACTTCAAGCGAGTTTCTCGTCATCATGAACAAGGCAATCAGTTCATAATGTGGCTTAGCTGTGTCCAGATCCCTGTGAGGTAGCATGAACTCTCGTGACCTGGATGGTGAACCTTTCGTCTGTGTAGTTGTATTAAGATTATTAATATTTCTGGTGTACTTTAAACTGTAAAGACCTGTTTGATAAGCAAATATTGGTTTGATTTAAATTTCGCGCAAAGCCACACGAGGGTTATCTGCGCTAGCCGTCTCTAATTTTGCAGTGTAAGACTAGAGGGAAGGCAGCTAGTCAACACAACCCACCGCCAACTCTTGGGTTATTCTTTTACCAAGGAATAGTGGGATTGCCCCGTCACATTATAACGCCCCTACGGCTGAAAGGGCGATCATAATTAAGAGTCGAGTGTTTAACCACCCGGCCATGCCGGGCCGACTAGCGAATAACTTGACAAATTAGTCATTTGAGTTTCACTGCAGTAATTTGAAAAATTTCAATTAATTACTGGAAAAGTTTCAAACTCTCTTTTTAACCTGAATATGATTTAAGAAGGTCGAAACGTCGTTCTGTACTTTATCTTAATAAAAGTTTAATACCCGTATTAACCGTCTTGTGATACAGTTGCATTTACAACTTTTAAAATGTACGTTTGAGTATACTTACAGGCAAAATTGACAGATATAAATAATGAATCATTTTGCACAATTAAATAACATACATGCAGTATGTGCGCATAAACAAGCTTAGAGATCGCTTTAACTTAGTCTCGAGCTGAGACGTTTGTAAAGCTAGATTACACTTACAACGTTTTCATTGAAGGGTTTTCTCAATATCAATAAAATCTAGCCAGTTTAAACTCGATATACTGAGAATAAAGTGAACTTATAACACTAAACTTACAAATCTAAACATTTTCACTTCGCAACTTTATCAAAATAAACCTAAAGGTAACATTCAAATTACTTTCCACTGTAAAACCTGTAAACTGAATTAAGGTTTCAGATTCCAAATATCTATAGGTTTAAACACAACGGTACTTCAATACTCAAATAGAACACAGTCTACCTTTAACGCTAACACCTGTTGTAAGAATCTATGAACCTGTCAACCACAGACACGATACCATCAATTCAAATAAGAAGTAAGAAAAAATGGATAACAGATGATATATTAAATTTAATGGATAAAAAAAGAGGAAGCAGAAATAATCTGGAGGAACATAATCGACTAAATAGAGAAATAATATGGAGGAACATAATCGACTAAGTAGAGAAATAATATGGAGGAACATAATCAACTAAATAGAGAAATAATATGGAGGAACATAATCGACTAAATAGAGAAATAATATGGAGGAACATAATCGACTAAATAAAAAAATAATATGGAGGAACATAATCGACTAAATAAAAAAATAATATGGAGGAACATAATCGACTAAATAGAGAAATAATATGAAGGAACATAATCGACTAAATAGAGAAATATTATGAAGGAACATAATCGACCAAATAGAGAAATAATATGGAGGAACATAATCGACTAAATAGAGAAATAATATGGAGGAACATAGTCGACTAAGTAGAGAAATAATATGGAGGAACATAATCGACTAAATAGAGAAATAATATGGAGGAACATAATCGACTAAATAGAGAAATAATATGGAGGAACATAATCGACTAAATAGAGAAATAATATGGAGAAACATAATCGACTAAATAGAGAAATAATCTGGAGGAACATAATCGACTAAATAGAGAAATAATATGAAGGAACATAATCGACTAAATAGAGAAATAATCTGGAGGAACATAATCGTCTGAATAGAGAAATAATATGGAGAAACATAATCGACTAAATAGAGAAATAATATGAAGAAACATAATCGACTAAATAGGGAAATAATATGGAGGAACATAATCGACTAAATAAAGAAATAATATGGAGGAACATAATCGACTAAATAGAGAAATAATATGAAGAAACATAATCAACTAAATAGAGAAATAATATGGAGGAACATAATCGACTAAATAGAGAAATAATATGGAGGAACATAATCGACTAAATAGAGAAATAATATGGAGGAACATAATCGACTAAATAGAGAAATAATCTGGAGGAACATAATCGTCTAAATAGAGAAATAATATGGAGGAACATAATCGTCTAAATAGAGAAATAATATGGAGAAACATAATCGACTAAATAGAGAAATAATATGAAGCAACATAATCGACTAAATAGAGAAATAATATGGAGGAACATAATCGACTAAATAAAGAAATAATATGAAGGAACATAATCGACTAAATAGAGAACTAATATGGAGGAACATAATCGACTAAATAGAGAAATAATATGGAGGAACATAATTTAAATAGAGAAATATTAGAAAAATGCGTGCAATCAAAGACGAAATGATTAACTGACAACCGCAAAGAACAGAGAAGATTTTAGTCATGATACAAAAACAACGTACATGAAAATTGACCAAGGTGAAAAACATGTTCACTGGCTGGTTGTTTAAAATCGAATGAAGGAGAATATATCATGGAAGATGACAATATTTTGAAGAGGTGGTTAAAATACATGAGGGAACTGTGTGATGAAAAAAAGATTGAAAACTTTGTGTTAATAAGTTTTTAGAGCCCTCCTATTTTGAGACGAGAACAACAACAACAACAACTGAATGTTGAATGAGCCCCTGGACAAGACAATATTAAAATTGAAATGACTGAGAGATCAGATGAGTTTGATATTGACACACTGCCGATTTTTAAAATAACATCTATGAAACTGGCCATATCCAAGCAGACTTTTAAAAATCAATATACGTAACATTACCAAAGAAACCAGGTGCAACTGAATGTGAAATACAACGAACAATAAGTCTTATGAGTCACCTGACAAAAATATGATTGAGAATAGTTAAGATGAGAGCAAAAAAACCGAATGAAACCTGAAATATCAGAGGAATGATTGGATTGGTCAAACGTAAAGGCCGAGCCAATGTAATTTACAACTTGAAGACTTACAGAGAGCGTATCTTTGTATTATAAATAGTACATGAAATCATAATGATCATTCTTGAAAACATCAAATTAGATGGTAAAGATATGAGGATCATCATAAATATATATTAGGAACAAACAGCAATTATCAGAGTTGAGGATGAGTTTAGTCAATTTTAGAAGATGAAAGAGGAATCCGTTAAGAATGCGCGTTATCTCTTCTTCTTGTACAGTGAAATGATCATGAAAGATATAGAAGACATGCCAGCCATAAGTATTGTAGCCAACAATGTATACAATATCTGATGTGCTGATAACACAATGTTAATAGCATTAATGGTAAAATATTATACTCAGCCTAAACACCATAAAAACTGAAACTATGAGTATATCAAAGAAAAACACCAGTTCAAAATGCACTTTATCACTAAACCTGACCCAATTAAATCTTCAAGTTCAAATACGAAAGGAATGGATTACATCAGATGGCAGATGTCAATACGAGGTCAAGAGGAGAATTGCACAGGCTGGAACAACATTTATGAAGACGAAAAATATGTTGACTGATAAAAGTATATCAGTAAACGTTTGTAAAAGAGTTTTTTAGCTACTACATCAAACCAATCTCGATGTACGGTTGCGAATAATGGACAATAAGCAAACAAATATATAAAAAGAAATTACCTAATGCAACAGAAATATGTTTCCTACGTTGAATTATTTGAGTTTCCTACAAAGACGTGAAAATAGATGAAAAAACATAAACATAAAAAAGCATTGGTAACAAATACACGAAAAACAAACAAACAAACATTATTTGGTCATGTGATGAGGACAGAGTTGATGGAGGTTTGGTAACAATAGAGACATTTACAGTGAAAAGAACCAGAAGTATAAAAAAAAAAGAACGTCCTGGACAGTTTGAAAATTTTGGCTACGCAAAGCGAGAGAGTAATTCCTTTTGGCTAGGACCAGGAAAGGGGAAGAGATGTGATCCTCTACGCTACAAAGCTTCGTGATGGTAAAACTAAACTAAATCAAAAACTTCCACATTAAAAAACTTAGTTCAATGTTCAGGTTTACTTACACGATAGAATCTCTTAAACTATTTCCACACCAAAATCTTTAAAATAAAATAGAATTTCTAGGCTAAAACCTGTAATCAAGGTTTTAAGTTGCACACTAAAATCTCTAAAATAAAAACATAACTTTCACACTAACACTTGTGAACTCAGTTTTACTTGCTCATCCATCACAACTCTAAAATGGATGGAATCACGTCGCTGATACCTGAGAAGTAAGCTACAAGTTTCACATTACGCTAATAATATTTCTACACTAACACCAGTAAACGAAGCGCTACTTCATTACCACACTAACAGTTGTTAAGTGGAATACGTCTTCTCCAATAGCACGCGTAAAGTGAACACATTTTAATTTCATGCTAATATATGTAGGGATACAACGATATGTCTGTGGACTTTTGTCACTAGAAACCAGGTTTCAGTACTCGTAATGGGCGGAGCACAGATAGCCCTTTATTGAACTTTGTCTAATATCAAACAACATTAAAAAACACTAACACGTGTAAATACAAAACAATTTGTACAATAATATATGTAAACTGATATTATTTCTACGTTAACATCTAAAAATATAACAGAGTTTCATCACCAGTCTAACACCTACATAATTAACCTCAGTGTTATTTACACACTATCATCCCCGAAGATAACCTTAACTCCCACTATAGTACCTGTAAACTAACTATAGTTTAACTTTCTCTCTGTCTCCCAGTGGCACAGCGGTATGTTTGCGGACTCACACCACTAAAAACCGGTTTTCGATACCTGTCGTGGGCAAAGCACAGACAGCCAATTGTGTAGCTTTGTGCTTAATTCAGAACAACCAACCAACCTCCTCTCTAACATTTCTAAACTAAACCACATTTTCTACTCTTAAACGAGTAAACCGAAACATGTATTTCATATTAATTCTCGTAGGGTAAAATTCAATGTAGTTTTACGTTATCACGTGAAAACTAAAAGACAGTTTTCATAACGGCATCTACAAATGAAACTCAGCTGAAATTCCTAAATAACACTGTAAACTAAAGCTCGGGCTAACTTCCACACCAACAATTCCGAAGTGAAATTTAGTTCACTATTTTCTTATTATTATTGTTAAGTAACGAGCGCCATGTAATGGGCTACCTGTGCTCAGCCTATCATGAGTATTAAAATTCGTTGTTTTTTTTTTTCTGCGGAAGGAACCACTCACTGGGAGAGGTTCATCAATACGTTTGATTTGTTTTGAATTTCGCGCAAAGCTACACGAATGCTGTCAGCGCTAGCCGTCCTTAATTTAGCAATGTAAGACTAGAGGAAGGCAGCTAGTCACGATTACCTACCGCCAACTCTTGGGCTGCTCTTTACTAACGAATAGTGTGATTGACCGTACGTTATAACGCCTCTACGGCTGAAAGGGCGAACATGTTTGGTGTGACAGGGATTCTAACTCACGACCCACCGATTACAAATCAAGTGCTTTAACCACCCGACCATACCGGGGCCTTATGAATAGGAAAAACCAATCATATGTCGTCAGATTTATTAACCTGATGATAACCACTAATCTATATAACTGCAATTTATTCAAAGGTTAGATTAGAAATACAAAATTATCTATCTAATTCGATTTTTTATAATACCTTTATAGAATCAAAGCCAGTTCAACCTAAGTCGTTCATGACATAGTCAATATTTTACTCATAAGTATCTTTACATATTCAATATCTGATAGGATTTTAAGTATACGTAGAGATAAGACAATCCACTATAGTTTATAAGTACGCACACAGATTCCAATCTGCTCTTTACTTACTTATCTATTAATCTACCTGTATAAGAATTATTTCAACACTTTGTTGCACACAGTGAATACAATGATATATTTAGCTAGCTTGTAATTAATGGGTTTGAGCTTGAGTCATAAATTAAAAATTATGAACTGTAGTTTTCTTATGTATCTGACGATCAGATTCCACTATTGGTTCACATAAAGAGAATTCTAACTGTTGAAGATGGGTGCTGTCGATTGTCTGCCTTTTCTCTAGTTCGTTAGTCCAAACTTAAAATAGGCTGTAGTCAGATTGTATAGTTGTGAGCGAAAATCTTCATAACAAACTTAATATCATGTATTTTACTCTTATTAATATAACTTAATAGATTAATCATGTTTGAAAAACCTTAAGAAGCTTCGTTTTCCTCAGTATTACTGAGGAGAAAAGACCAGTGCTAAAAATGTTTAAAGAACACGACACTGTGCAGTAGATTCACATAATTCACCCAACTTACCATTACTAGACACTTGAGTACAGCACACCATTACGTAGCGCACTCTCTAAGTAGACACGCTAAATGAAACAACAGGCAGAATGTAATCGACGGTTTTTGCTCTTAACTTGGATGAACCTTTCCCTCCAAGACGGCGATACTCTCAAGTAAGACTTTATATCAGTTTAGTATTGCTATCCGCCTAACGAGAGCTAAGCCATGGGTGCTCACATAAGTGACGTTGTAGATACTACTACACATAAGTTGTGGCTGCAGAGGATCGCCAGAGGAATAATGTACGTTGTCATGGCAACACGAGAAGCGACACCAGCGGAGCTCGAGGAAAGTGAAAATGTTTGTCAGGATGCATCACCGTCATAGGTTGCATCCATATATGCATGGCGCAATCACAATGGAGGGGAACAAATAAGGAAATAATGTTAAATTAATAAGAACGTGAACGTTTAAGGGTTTAAGAAATGCAGACTTAGGAACCTTTCACGACCTTTAACTTAACTGAATATCTTGAAAATATCAAATAATTTAATGTAATTTCTTTTTTTTTTCTTTGGTTAACACAATTATAACTTTCGACACAAAAGCAACAAGAAGTTCACTCTGCCATTCGATTCACTTGTTAGCGCAAACAAGGCGGGTTTCATACGAATTTCTTAACAAAATGTACACTTTTAATGGTGAAAGAAACCACTGTATTGTCTGTAAAATAAGTAAGTAAGACATCAGGTATAATATTCGCTAAACACTAAACTCAGCGAGTTATAGATACCTCAAACACAATGCACATAATACACACTTTGTTAAAATATTCACTAAACACTAAACTCAGCGAGTTATAGATACCTCAAACACAATGCACATAATACACACTTTGTTAAAATATTCACCAAACACTACACTCAGCGAGTTATAGATACCTCAAACACAATGCACATAATACACACTTTTGTTAAAATATTCACCAAACACTACACTCAGCGAGTTATAGATACCTCAAACACAATGCACATAATACACACTTTTGTTAAAATATTCCCTAAACACTAAACTCAGCGAGTTATAGATACCTCAAACACAATGCACATAATACACACTTTTGTTAAAATAAAATAAAAAACATAATTTTTTTCAATGTATCAGAGATACAAACACGACTGAAGGAACTGTGATATTAAGTTTAAGAAAAATAAAAGAGAAGTTAAGTTACTTGGATTAAATTCAGTCTATTTCTTGAAAATCCAATATTCTAACAATGATTATCACGGTTTGGTTATAAAACGGAAACTGTAGCAGTGTTCTCTCCTACAAAACAAAGCTATTGGAAGCAACAAAGTTGGTTTTAAAATGTAAATGCTTCATGCAAACTGTAAGATAAAGTGTTAGGCCTAACTTTCTTGGCTTTTGCGAGGTGTTTCTACATAATATTATTTGAAAATACCAAACTGTTAAATAACATTATTTAATGGGATACAACGCCATCTTCAGGTAAAAATGTGTAATTGCTGTTTAATGCTATAAATATGCTTTACATTGTGAAGGTGATACGAAACAGTATTTTTCTTGTATAGCAAAAACTAATTGTGCCTGATTGTTTTGTACGCAGTAGTAGGAGTACATCTACAGAGCGTATTCACTGAAGTGATACTTAATAATGAACACATCAATCTGAACTGTGAGAGGTTGCAGTTAAAAGGTCTGTACTAATGTGGTAATTAATCACATGGATTGTGGATCTGTTAGGTTAGTTAATCATGCTGTTATCATGCAGTGTAGAACGTGTAAGTTACACAGATGTATTTCATGTTTTATACCTTCAAAGAAGAACCAACCAGACTAAGCAACTTTTATAATCAAAATAAAAATAACTGATGGTGGCTTTATAATTTAAAACCAGAAAATCTCAACTTACTGTTCAACCTAGATCAAGAATGTTAATAAAAGTCTTATAACTTGAAACCAGAAAATCTCAGCTTCCTGTTCAACCCAGATCAATAAAGTTAATAAGAGTCTTATAACTTGAAACCAGAAAATCTCAGCTTCCTGTTCAACCCAGATCAAGAAAGTTAATAAGAGTCTTATAACTTGAAACCAGAAAACCTCAGCTTCCTGTTCAACCCAGATCAAGAAAGTTAATAAGAGTCTTATAACTTGAAACTAGAAAATCTCAGCTTCCTGTTCAACCTAGATCAAGAAAGTTAATAAGAGTCTTATAACTTGAAACCAGAAAATATCAGCTTCCTGTTCAACCTAGATCAAGAAAGTTAATAAGAGTCTCATAATTTGAAACCAGAAAATTTCAGCTTCCTGTTCAACCCAGATCAAGAAAGTTAATAAGAGTCTTATAACTTGAAACTAGAAAATCTCAGCTTCCTGTTCAACCTAGATCAAGAAAGTTAATAAGAGTCTTATAACTTGAAACCAGAAAATATCAGCTTCCTGTTCAACCTAGATCAAGAAAGTTAATAAGAGTCTTATAACTTGAAATCAGAAAATCTCAGCTTCCTGTTCAACCTAGATCAAGAAAGTTAATAAGAGTCTTATAACTTGAAATCAGAAAATCTCAGCTTCCTGTTTAACCTGGATCAGGATAGCTAATAAAAGTCCTATAACTTGAAACCAGAAAATCTCAGCTTCCTGTTTAACCTGGATCAGGATAGCTAATAAGAGTCTTATAACTTGAAACCAGAAAATCCTAGCTTCCTGTTTAATCTGGATCAGGATAGCTAATAAGAGTCTTATAACTTGAAACCAGAAAATCTCAGCTTCCTGTTTAACCTGAATCAGGATAGCTAATGAGAGTTTTATAACTTGAAACCAAAAAATCTCAGCTTCCTGTTCAACCTAGATCAAGAAAGTTAATAAGAGTCTTATAACTTGAAACCAGAAAATCTCAGCTTCCTGTTTAACCTGAATCAGGATAGCTAATGAGAGTTTATAACTTGAAACCAGAAAATCTCAGTTTGTGTCCAACTTGGATCAAGATAACAAAGGAGGGTTTTATAATATGAAACAGAAGATCTCAACTTCGTGTCCAATCTGGAACGAGATAACTAAGGACAAATTTGCAGCACGATCTAAGCCTGATGGAGGAAACTGTTATAATGTTACATATATAAACTTTAAAATTTAAATTAGTAGTGTGATATATTAACATTGAGAAATTAGTTCAGAAACGTAAAGGTCTTGGAAATGATATTACCACAAGTTTGGTAACTTAAACGAATTTTAAAATAATATAATATTTATATAGCACATCTTTTTTTTTGGGGTACGTCATAATAATTTCAACAGTTTGATCATTTTACCGCAATGTGTCAGCTTGTGAGTAACTTAGGACATTAAGCACACATTTAATGTTTAAGTATCTCTGTTTGGGGTGAATTGCCAACAGTACTGTGTGTCCGTTCAACCAAATTTATAAACATTCCGTTTATTTGAGTGTCACTGTACACTTTGTGATCACGTCAAATGTATTCTCGATATTACATATCAGTTCTAGAATAGTCAGAAGTATAATAAAGACATTTTAAAGCAATTTTCGTTTTTCTTAAGAACTTCGTTTGGGAAATATTTGAAAGTTAGTTTAATTTCAAATGTAAAATACGATATTTAAGTCTTAAACAAAGAGACACAGAATTTTGAGACGGAATATACAATAAATTAACTGAATTACGTATTGTTAACAATTTTCAATTACATATGATTTTCCTTAAACAGATAGGCGTAACAACGTAACTTCATTTCTTAGTTTTAAACACTATCTAGTTTTAGAAATATTTATTTAATTTTCGAAGATATGGATGTTTTGATCGTGGTTATAGGCTTTCTGTATAAGCCTGATTTAAACAGAAATAACAAGAGCTTTGTAGTAATGAATATTTTATAACTGGGAAAAGTTAATAAAGGTATGTACTGGTTATAATCTCCATCAATTATTAGAAAACTGATTAGGGTATATGGAAAACCTGAGTGCAGGAAGAGCCAGTGATATTGATCTGTGGAAAGACGGGTAATTCATATACAGAGCAGTGTAGCCATGTGTTTTATAACGTTGAAATAAACTCGAGTGGATATGTGGATTGTTTTGTTAGTCCAGTATTTTTAAGCTCGCTAAATGCTCTATCATAAATGTTTCTCAAGCGTAGGATAAAATGTTTGTCACTTGACTGGTTCCATTAGTCAAATCGACTCTCAACGTGGTTGATCGAAAGGAAACTAATTTGACTAAAATATTCTTCAGTTTGAAATGAGGTTTTCCTTTGAACACCAACTTTTACTGTGCATACTGAACTACTCGAAATAATGCAATGAACACATATATTCCGACTCTAGATTTCTCTTTTAATAACATAAATTTAAATTTACATTCATTAAGGAGACGAATTAATTTGGCTAGCCAGTCGTATTGTGTAATAAATTATTAATAGATACTTACCGATCCACACAGCTGAATAAAAATATATACACAACTTTTTCCCTATTGTAATCAAAGTTAAAATTATAAAGTAAAGTTATCTTAATTTGCTTTTTAAAGCTAAGGTAGTTTACAGGTACAAAAATACAACTTTAATATTTCAAACAGAGCCCTATCATTTGAAATTACTCCATTGTACTGTTATGTGTGTCACACTCAGCCCTATCATTTGAAATTACTCCATTGTACTGTTATATGTGTCACACTGAACCCTAATATTAGAAATTACTCCATTGTACTGTTATATGTGTCACACTTAGCCCTATCATTTGAAATTACTCCATTGTACTGTTATATGTGTCACACTGAACCGTATCATTAGAAATTACTCCATTGTACTGTTATATGTGTCACACTGAGCCCTATCATTAGAAATTACTCCATTGTACTGTTATATGTGTCACACTGAACCCTATTATTAGAAATTACTCCATTGTACTGCTATATGTGTCACACTGAGCCTTATCATTTGAAATTACTCCATTGTACTGTTATATGTGTCACACTGAGCCCTATCATTAGAAATTACTCCATTGTACTGTTATATGTGTCACACTGAACCCTATTATTAGAAATTACTCCATTGTACTGCTATATGTGTAACACTGAGCCGTATCATTAGAAATTACTCCATTGTATTGTTATATGTGTCACACTGAACCCTATTATTAGAAATTACTCCGTTGTACTGCTATATGTGTCACACTGAGCCTTATCATTTGAAATTACTCCATTGTACTGTTATATGTGTCACACTGAGTCCTATCATTAGAAATTACCTCATTGTACTTTTATAAGTATCACACTGAGCCCTATCGTTAGAAATTACTCCATTGTACTGTTATGTGTGTCACACTGAATCTGCTTTGCATTATTATATGTATCACACTGTAAACATAAATTCTTTGTTGTTTAAAGTTTCAGGCAGAGCCTTGACACATGAAGCCGCATTCTTTGCTCTTTAATGCCTGATGTGTCCTGGCAAGTGATTGAAACTGGCCTTCTTTATTTTATAATGTATGAAGTTGAGACATGAAGTGTTAAGCTATCTTCTTCGTTATTTAGTGTGTGAGTCAAGGCCCTGACACGAGAAACTACTTTTTGTTATCTAAGATAAAATATAGAGCCGTAAAGTCTTAAAATAATATTTTTGTTTCATGTATGGTTTAAAGCTCTGACATCTGAAACCACTTTCTATGTTATACGAGACAGAACCCTTAGTTGTTAAACTTCTGTCTTTATTGTTTAGTGTATTGGATAGACCATTGAAATGTTAAGTTATCTTCTTTGATGTTTAATATAGCAGTCAGAAACCTCGCACATGAAGCTTGCCTTCTTTATTATTTAACGTTCAAAGCAGTATGTTTAATTTGAAACTTTTCTTTAACTGTTTAACATTTGAGACAGAAACCTGAAATGCGAAAATGTCACTTTTTTTTTCAGCCGTGTCATTACGACTCTGAGGGTTTATTTTTTTTTCAAAGTACAAACTTATAGTTCACAGTTCCGTCATCTCTTGACCGATTTCATATGTTATTGCAATTTTAGACTCTGGAAGTCAAACCCTTTCGGTTGACTTATCTTATCACGCCCAAAATCTCATAGATTAATTCTGCTTAAAGTTATTTCAATTTGATGTTTGTTTGTTCTGAATCTCCCTCAAAGCTACACAAGAACTATCTGTGTTAGCCATCTCTAATTTAGTAGCGTAAGACTAGAAGGAAGGCAACTAGTCATCACCATCTACCGCCAACTCTTGGGCTACTATTTTTCCAACGACTAGTGGGACTGACCGTTACATTATAACGCCTTCATGGCTGAAATGGCGAGCATTTTTGGTGTGATGGGGATTCGAGTCCGCGACCCTCAGATTACTAGTCGAGCGCCCTAACCACCTGGCCATGCCGGGCAATTTCAAAATATAATTAAGATTCATAGATGATTAAATAATGTTATTAAATCTAAAAATATTTTTAAAATTTACGGCTATGGATTTATTTTGTCAGTATAAACTACCACTGAAGCTAGTTAGTGGAAACTACGACTGAAAACAAAACAAAAACAATGAATACTTCTGTGTTGTTATTTATAATTCCTATAGAGAGAGATTGAATGTCAATAGCGAAATATTTTAATATTTATTTTAAGAAAACTAATTATAATAATATTGTATAATTGGACACTCTTTCTTTTTGTCCAACCCCCATACCCTGCCCACTTAGTCACTATGACATTTCATTGGTCCAAGTAATATAGAAAAAAAAAAAAACACGCTAAAATATTCATTAAAATAAAACTCTATGGTCAATTTTAAATCCGAACGAAGAAAAACAACACATGCCTCTTGGTGTTGCGTAGCTTTCCATAGCCGGAAACTGAAACACCTGCATAGAAGATAAACAACGCCCAAGGGTACTTTGTGCATCAATTTCTTCACCTAACCACGAATGTGAATACGCCCGAGAGAATCACGTGGAACGTGTGAGTGAAACGAAAAACAAAAACTTCCATGGGTAGAACTTACGTGATAGGTAATCGATTTTATATCGATGAATGAATATCGACGGATGAAACATAAAATGGGTGTATCAGCTGCCGACGAATAGACAGAAAATGTATCTATGAGATAAACACGGATTGAACAAACGATGAATGTATGAGCTGCTGAAATATGAAACAGAAAAGGAGATGAACAATGTATAAGTGTATGAAGTGTCAATATGTGAAGTAGTGAACAAAGTGTATGAAGTGTCAATATGTGAAGTAGTGAACAAAGTGTATGAAGTGTCAATATGTGAAGTAGTGAACAAAGTATAAGTGTATGAAGTGTCAGTATGTGAAGTAGTGAACAAAGTATAAGTGTATGAAGTGTCAATATGTGAAGTAGTGAACAAAGTATAAGTGTATGAAGTGTCAGTATGTGAAGTAGTGAACAAAGTATAAGTGTATGAAGTGTCCAATATGTGAAGTAGTGAACAAAGTATAAAGTGTATGAAGTGTCAATATGTGAAGTAGTGAACAAAGTGTATGAAGTGTCAATATGTGAAGTAGTGAACAAAGCTTATAAGTGTATGAAGTGTCCAGTATGTGAAGTAGTGAACAAAAGCATAAGTGTTATGAAGTGTCAATATGTGAAGTAGTGAACAAAGTATATAAGTGTATGAAGTGTCCCAATATGTGAAGTAGTGAACAAGCGTGTATGAAGTGTCAATATTGAAGTAGTGAACCAAAGTATAAGTGTATGAAGTGTCAATATTGAAGTGTGAACAAGCGATAAGTGTATGAAGTGTCAATATGTGAAGTAGTGAACCAGCTATAAGTGTATGAAGTGTCAATATGTGAAGTAGTGAACAAAGTATAAGTGTATGAAGTGTCAATATGTGAAGTAGTGAACAAGTGTATGAAGTGTCAATGTGCGAAGTAGTGAACAAAGCTATAAGTGTATGAAGTGTCAATATGTGAAGTAGTGAACAAAGTGTATGAAGTGTCAATATGTGAAGTAGTGAACAAAGTGTATGAAGTGTCAATATGTGAAGTAGTGAACAAGTGCTATAAGTGTATGAAGTGTCAGTATGTGAAGTAGTGAACAAAGTATAAGTGTATGAAGTGTCAATATGTGAAGTAGTGAACAAAGTATAAGTGTATGAAGTGTCAGTATGTGAAGTAGTGAACAAAGTATAAGTGTATGAAGTGTCAATATGTGAAGTAGTGAACAAAGTATAAGTGTATGAAGTGTCAATATCTGAAGTAGTGAACAAAGTGTATGAAGTGTCAATATGTGAAGTAGTGAACAAAGTGTATGAAGTGTCAATATGTGAAGTAGTGAACAAAGTGTATGAAGTGTCAATATGTGAAGTAGTGAACAAAGTATAAGTGTATGAAGTGTCAATATGTGAAGTAATGAACAAAGTGTATGAAGTGTCAATATGTGAAGTGGAAAATAAGCGTATAAGGTGGTCAGTAATGTAACAAAACATGTCTGGATGTCAGCTGACCATGAGTGAAACATAGCATTAGTGTATGAGCCGCTACGAGATAAAATGAAACAAGAATGTTTGAGTCGTTATCACATGAAATAGATGTATTTATGAGATAGTCACTAATCAAACTAAAGGGGCAGTGTGTAGAGTGTACAGCTTCGTCACGCAGTGTTGAAAATATTATTCTCTGAAAAAATGTATGTATATGTCCGTTGTTATAAATGAACACGGACCATTTTTTAAAGGACTTTGAGAAATAATATTCTACACACTTCCGTCTAATTTCATCAAAATCCGATTATTTTTTACTGAGTTAGAGAGTAATAGTTGGATAAGAAATCTGTCTCTAGCTGTTCAGATCTGAATTTTATTGATATTTGTAACCTTGAGAGCTGATCAAGGATGAAAAAGTTGGCTAGTTCATCATGGAAGAAACAGAAATTGAGCTGTCCAAAATTGAGTGTATGAGTTGGAAACTAATAACACAG
The DNA here is from genome assembly GCF_004210375.1 of Tachypleus tridentatus. NCBI lineage: Eukaryota > Metazoa > Arthropoda > Merostomata > Xiphosura > Limulidae > Tachypleus > Tachypleus tridentatus. The sequence continues at coordinate 1,046,001 of NC_134837.1, read as the reverse complement.
AAGATGAGTGAATGAGATGGAAACTAATAACACAGAAAATGAGTGTATGAGTTGGAAACTAATAACACAGAAAATGAGTGTATGAGCTGGAAACTAATAGCACAGAAAATGAGTGTATGAGTTGGAAACTGATAACACAGAAGATGAGTGTATGAGCTGGAAACTAATAACACAGAAAATGAGTGAATGACCTGGAAACTAGTAACACAGAAAATGAGTGTATGACCTGGAAACTAATAACACAGAAGATGAGTGAATGACCTGGAAACTGATAACACAGAAGATGAGTGAATGAGCTGGAAACTGATAACACAGAAGATGAGTGTATGAGCTGGAAACTAATAACACAGAAAATGAGTGTATGACCTGGAAACTAATAACACAGTAGATGAGTGAATGACCTGGAAACTGATAACACAGAAGATGAGTGAATAAGCTGGAAACTGATAACACAGAAGATGAGTGTATGACCTGGAAACTGATAACACAGAAGATGAGTGTATGACCTGGAAACTGATAACACAGAAGATGAGTGTATGACCTGGAAACTGATAACACAGAAAATGAGTGTATGACCTGGAAACTGATAACACAGAAGATGAGTGTATGAGCTGGAAACTAATAACACAGAAGATGAGTGTATGAGCTGGAAACTAATAACACAGAAGATGAGTGAATGAGCTGGAAACTGATAACACAGAAGATGAGTGTATGAGCTGGAAACTAATAACACAGAAAATGAGTGTATGACCTGGAAACTAATAACACAGTAGATGAGTGAATGACCTGGAAACTGATAACACAGAAGATGAGTGAATAAGCTGGAAACTGATAACACAGAAGATGAGTGTATGACCTGGAAACTGATAACACAGAAGATGAGTGTATGACCTGGAAACTGATAACACAGAAGATGAGTGTATGACCTGGAAACTGATAACACAGAAAATGAGTGTATGACCTGGAAACTGATAACACAGAAGATGAGTGTATGAGCTGGAAACTAATAACACAGAAGATGAGTGTATGAGCTGGAAACTGATAACACAGAAGATGAGTGTATGACCTGGAAACTGATAACACAGAAGATGAGTGTATGACCTGGAAACTAATAACACAGAAAATGAGTGTATGACCTGGAAACTGATAACACAAAAGATGAGTGTATGAGCTGGAAACTAATAACACAGAAGATGAGTGTATGAGCTGGAAACTGATAACACAGAAGATGAGTGTATAACCTGGAAACTGATAACACAGAAGATGAGTGTATGACCTGGAAACTAATAACATAGAAGATGAGTGTATAACCTGGAAACTGATAACACAGAAGATGAGTGTATGACCTGGAAACTAATAACATAGAAGATGAGTGTATGAACTGGAAACTAATAACACAGAAGATGAGTGTATGAGCTGGAAACTAATAACACAGTAGATGAGTGTATGAGCTGGAAACTGATAACACAGAAGATGAGTGTATGAGCTGGAAACTAATAACACAGAAGATGAGTGTATGAACTGGAAACTAATAACACAGAAAATGAGTGTATGAACTGGAAACTAATAACACAGAAAATGAGTGTATGAGCTGGAAACTAATAACACAGAAGATGAGTGTATGAACTGGAAACTAATAACACAGAAGATGAGTGTATGAACTGGAAACTAATAACACAGAAAATGAGTGTATGAACTGGAAACTAATAACACAGAAAATGAGTGTATGAACTGGAAACTAATAACACAGAAGATGAGTGTATGAGCTGGAAACTAATAACACAGAAGATGAGTGTATGAACTGGAAACTAATAACACAGAAGATGAGTGTATGAGCTGGAAACTAATAACACAGAAGATGAGTGTATGAGCTGGAAACTGATAACACAGAAGATGAGTGTATGAGCTGGAAACTGATAACACAGAAGATGAGTGAATGACCTGGAAACTAATAACACAGAAGATGAGTGTATGAGCTGGAAACTAATAACACAGTAGATGAGTGCATTTAGTTGCTAACAGATGGTCATGGATGAAATAGAAAACGCGTATGTGGACTGACCATCAAAAAAAATTCTCTATTATCTTCTGACAGATTAAGTGGGACATTGCGCACAAACTGCTAAAAAAGGAAAGATAATATATGTTTATCAGCTGGTCACCGATGAAACAGGACATTAGTGTATGTGCTTGTTATGGAATTAAAAATAGCACTTAGAGAGACAATAAAAATATTGATTGTTATTTTAATAATCTTGTACCAGTTCTCTTTGAATAAATTAACTACAATTTTATACATGATTTAGTTTTGAAATGCTAGTATCGGCATGTTATCATAGCATGAAATGTATTTTATAGTAAATAACTGAGACCACAATTACATATGTAATTCACAAAATAAATTAGACGTCTAGGATTTTTGTGGTAATACCTTATTCAAATTTAAAACAAGTAATAAACTTTTATTCCAACAAAATCTGAGTCGTTTGATATCACGTGGTTGGGGTACTGTGCATGTCTAGCGTTTCATAAGCGCATAAGCGTTTCATTCCTTATCAAGGAATTTCATAATATCAAGAATTACCTGCTGTATTTGACCTTATCAAGAATTACCTGCTGTATTTACCTTTAGCAAATTTGTAAAAATATACTCATTGACTTAACATATGAGCATATAAGTGCAATAAAACTGTTGGCGTTGTCATTGTTAGAAGCACTCAAAGATGCGTTGTTAGACGTTTTTTTTTAAGTAATGAAAGATTATGCTTGGAACGGAAATTCCGTTTGATACTCTAGATATTAAAGACAGAATTTCTAAAATTCGTGAGTTATGCTATTCTGTTTGTAATGCTCAAAATATCTTTATTTCTAATTCTATTTTTGAAATAATGGTCTTATATACGTGATTTATAGAAATCTGCCTGGTTAAAAAACGAAAACAAATAACCTTTAGCTTCAGAGAATCACGTGTTACCATTAAAAATGTTTGTAGTTTAAAAAATTCTGCTAACCTTGTTAGTTATTCCGAAGTTTAAAATACCAGCTGTGCCCGAGAACATCTACAAGATGGAAAGCAACACCAGTACTGATTAACTAAAATTATTCTAATTGCTGCAGAGAAACTCAAATGATTAACTTGCCAAGTTATTCTCTTGCCACACAGGTCTTTACAGTTCAAACCACACCAGAAATATTAATAATCTTAATACAACTACACAGACGAAAGGTTCACCATCCAGGTCACGAGAGTATACACTACATCATAGGGACCTGGACACAGCTAGCCACATTATGAACTGATTGCCTTGCTTATGATGACGAGAAACTCACTTGAAGTAAAAATGTATTCTCAAGACGGCTGGTATGGATATTAAAACTTTAATTAAAATCAAGTACAGAACAACGTTTCGGCCTTCTTAGGTATTTGGTAACCTGGAGATGACGTAAGAAGGTCGAAACGTTGTTCTGGACTCTATTTTATTTAAAGTTTTAATACTAATACCAGCCGTCCTGAGAACACATGATTGCCTTCATGTTAGGCCAAGATACTACGAGCAGGTCATCACCAAACACAAAATCTATGGAGTTGTTATTACCGCCTTAAAACACGTGTTGAGTCAGGTTCAAGATTAACGCTAGTGATGGATGCTGTCGAATGTCTAACCAGTTTTGAAAGAGTTACAGTAACTGTGCTGTAGTTTAATACGATGATTTTAAGGTGAATAATTTCAGTACACATTTTTAGAGCACGTTGCCCTAAAGGTGATGGGACAAAATGATCTTTTAGCTTCAATAAACAAATACTAAAAACTTTTGTAAATGAAATAAATATAGTTTCATATAATAATATAATAAATATAATATAGTTATATTTATATTTATATAAATATATATAAATAAATACATTACGAATTGGTATTCTGAAACATTTACAGGTGTGACATCATACTAAACCACTGTCAAGAATTTTGGCGGTTCCGTGGTGGTAATTTAATTTTTATTTGGATAATATTGATCTTGTATTGTTACTGTGAATTTTAATATTGTAAAATGGACTCAGGATGGATGGTTGATGTTTAGTACACCTATACTACTATACCGAGTATTAATCTCGATGCAAGAGTAGAGAGGACAACTGAAATTTCAAAAGGGTGAATGGAGCCTCGCATAAGTCTGGCATTTCTTGAAAAGGACTCACTGGGTGTAACCAACTGAAATATCAAAACCTAAACTCTGGTAAAGAACATTCACACTAACTGTAAAGAACTAGAAGTATTATGGTAAATAACATTCACACTAACTGTAAAGAACTGGAAGTATTATGGTAAAGAACATTCACACTAACTGTAAAGAACTAGAAGTATTATGGTAAAGAACATTCACACTAACTGTAAAGAACTAGAAGTATTATGGTAAAGAACATTCACACTAACTGTAAAGAACTAGAAGTATTATGGTAAAGAACATTCACACTAACCGTAAAGAACTAGAAGTATTATGGTAAAGAACATTCACACTAACTGAACTAGAAGTAAAACTGTAAAGAACTAGAAGTATTATGGTACAGAACATTCACACTAACTGTAAAGAACTAGAAGTATTATGGTACAGAACATTCACACTAACTGTAAAGAACTAGAAGTATTATGGTAAAGAACATTCACACTAACTGTAAAGAACTAGAAGTATTATGGTAAAGAACATTCACACTAACTGTAAAGAACTAGAAGTATTATGGTAAAGAACATTCACACTAACTGTAAAGAACTAGAAGTATTATGGTAAAGAACATTCACACTAACTGTAAAGAACTAGAAGTATTATGGTAAAGAACATTCACACTAACTGTAAAGAACTAGAAGTATTATGGTAAAGAACATTCACACTAACTGTAAAGAACTAGAAGTATTATGGTAAAGAACATTCACACTAACTGTAAAGAACTAGAAGTATTATGGTAAAGAACATTCACACTAACTGTAAAGAACTAGAAGTATTATGGTAAAGAACATTCACACTAACTGTAAAGAACTAGAAGTATTATGGTAAAGAACATTCACACTAACTGTAAAGAACTAGAAGTATTATGGTAAAGAACATTCACACTAACTGTAAAGAACTAGAAGTATTATGGTAAAGAACATTCACACTAACTGTAAAGAACTAGAAGTATTATGGTAAAGAACATTCACACTAACTGTAAAGAACTAGAAGTATTATGGTAAAGAACATTCACACTAACTGTAAAGAACTAGAAGTATTATGGTAAAGAACATTCACACTAACTGTAAAGAACTAGAAGTATTATGGTACAGAACATTCACACTAACTGTAAAGAACTAGAAGTATTATGGTAAAGAACATTCACACTAACTGTAAAGAACTAGAAGTATTATGGTAAAGAACATTCACACTAACTGTAAAGAACTAGAAGTATTATGGTAAAGAACATTCACACTAACTGTAAAGAACTAGAAGTATTATGGTAAAGAACATTCACACTAACTGTAAAGAACTAGAAGTATTATGGTAAAGAACATTCACACTAACTGTAAAGAACTAGAAGTATTATGGTAAAGAACATTCACACTAACTGTAAAGAACTAGAAGTATTATGGTAAAGAACATTCACACTAACTGTAAAGAACTAGAAGTATTATGGTAAAGAACATTCACACTAACTGTAAAGAACTAGAAGTATTATGGTAAAGAACATTCACACTAACTGTAAAGAACTAGAAGTATTATGGTAAAGAACATTCACACTAACTGTAAAGAACTAGAAGTATTATGGTAAAGAACATTCACACTAACTGTAAAGAACTAGAAGTATTATGGTAAAGAACATTCACACTAACTGTAAAGAACTAGAAGTATTATGGTAAAGAACATTCACACTAACTGTAAAGAACTAGAAGTATTATGGTAAAGAACATTCACACTAACTGTAAAGAACTAGAAGTATTATGGTAAAGAACATTCACACTAACTGTAAAGAACTAGAAGTATTATGGTAAAGAACATTCACACTAACTGTAAAGAACTAGAAGTATTATGGTAAAGAACATTCACACTAACTGTAAAGAACTAGAAGTATTATGGTAAAGAACATTCACACTAACTGTAAAGAACTAGAAGTATTATGGTAAAGAACATTCACACTAACTGTAAAGAACTAGAAGTATTATGGTAAAGAACATTCACACTAACTGTAAAGAACTAGAAGTATTATGGTAAAGAACATTCACACTAACTGTAAAGAACTAGAAGTATTATGGTAAAGAACATTCACACTAACTGTAAAGAACTAGAAGTATTATGGTAAAGAACATTCACACTAACTGTAAAGAACTAGAAGTATTATGGTAAAGAACATTCACACTAACTGTAAAGAACTAGAAGTATTATGGTAAAGAACATTCACACTAACTGTAAAGAACTAGAAGTATTATGGTAAAGAACATTCACACTAACTGTAAAGAACTAGAAGTATTATGGTAAAGAACATTCACACTAACTGTAAAGAACTAGAAGTATTATGGTAAAGAACATTCACACTAACTGTAAAGAACTAGAAGTATTATGGTAAAGAACATTCACACTAACTGTAAAGAACTAGAAGTATTATGGTAAAGAACATTCACACTAACTGTAAAGAACTAGAAGTATTATGGTAAAGAACATTCACACTAACTGTAAAGAACTAGAAGTATTATGGTACAGAACATTCACACTAACTGTAAAGAACTAGAAGTATTATGGTAAAGAACATTCACACTAACTGTAAAGAACTAGAAGTATTATGGTAAAGAACATTCACACTAACTGTAAAGAACTAGAAGTATTATGGTAAAGAACATTCACACTAACTGTAAAGAACTAGAAGTATTATGGTAAAGAACATTCACACTAACTGTAAAGAACTAGAAGTATTATGGTAAAGAACATTCACACTAACTGTAAAGAACTAGAAGTATTATGGTAAAGAACATTCACACTAACTGTAAAGAACTAGAAGTATTATGGTAAAGAACATTCACACTAACTGTAAAGAACTAGAAGTATTATGGTAAAGAACATTCACACTAACTGTAAAGAACTAGAAGTATTATGGTAAAGAACATTCACACTAACTGTAAAGAACTAGAAGTATTATGGTAAAGAACATTCACACTAACTGTAAAGAACTAGAAGTATTATGGTAAAGAACATTCACACTAACTGTAAAGAACTAGAAGTATTATGGTAAAGAACATTCACACTAACTGTAAAGAACTAGAAGTATTATGGTAAAGAACATTCACACTAACTGTAAAGAACTAGAAGTATTATGGTAAAGAACATTCACACTAACTGTAAAGAACTAGAAGTATTATGGTAAAGAACATTCACACTAACTGTAAAGAACTAGAAGTATTATGGTAAAGAACATTCACACTAACTGTAAAGAACTAGAAGTATTATGGTAAAGAACATTCACACTAACTGTAAAGAACTAGAAGTATTATGGTAAAGAACATTCACACTAACTGTAAAGAACTAGAAGTATTATGGTAAAGAACATTCACACTAACTGTAAAGAACTAGAAGTATTATGGTAAAGAACATTCACACTAACTGTAAAGAACTAGAAGTATTATGGTAAAGAACATTCACACTAACTGTAAAGAACTAGAAGTATTATGGTAAAGAACATTCACACTAACTGTAAAGAACTAGAAGTATTATGGTAAAGAACATTCACACTAACTGTAAAGAACTAGAAGTATTATGGTAAAGAACATTCACACTAACTGTAAAGAACTAGAAGTATTATGGTAAAGAACATTCACACTAACTGTAAAGAACTAGAAGTATTATGGTAAAGAACATTCACACTAACTGTAAAGAACTAGAAGTATTATGGTAAAGAACATTCACACTAACTGTAAAGAACTAGAAGTATTATGGTAAAGAACATTCACACTAACTGTAAAGAACTAGAAGTATTATGGTAAAGAACATTCACACTAACTGTAAAGAACTAGAAGTATTATGGTAAAGAACATTCACACTAACTGTAAAGAACTAGAAGTATTATGGTAAAGAACATTCACACTAACTGTAAAGAACTAGAAGTATTATGGTAAAGAACATTCACACTAACTGTAAAGAACTAGAAGTATTATGGTAAAGAACATTCACACTAACTGTAAAGAACTAGAAGTATTATGGTAAAGAACATTCACACTAACTGTAAAGAACTAGAAGTATTATGGTAAAGAACATTCACACTAACTGTAAAGAACTAGAAGTATTATGGTAAAGAACATTCACACTAACTGTAAAGAACTAGAAGTATTATGGTAAAGAACATTCACACTAACTGTAAAGAACTAGAAGTATTATGGTAAAGAACATTCACACTAACTGTAAAGAACTAGAAGTATTATGGTAAAGAACATTCACACTAACTGTAAAGAACTAGAAGTATTATGGTAAAGAACATTCACACTAACTGTAAAGAACTAGAAGTATTATGGTAAAGAACATTCACACTAACTGTAAAGAACTAGAAGTATTATGGTAAAGAACATTCACACTAACTGTAAAGAACTAGAAGTATTATGGTAAAGAACATTCACACTAACTGTAAAGAACTAGAAGTATTATGGTAAAGAACATTCACACTAACTGTAAAGAACTAGAAGTATTATGGTAAAGAACATTCACACTAACTGTAAAGAACTAGAAGTATTATGGTAAAGAACATTCACACTAACTGTAAAGAACTAGAAGTATTATGGTAAAGAACATTCACACTAACTGTAAAGAACTAGAAGTATTATGGTAAAGAACATTCACACTAACTGTAAAGAACTAGAAGTATTATGGTAAAGAACATTCACACTAACTGTAAAGAACTAGAAGTATTATGGTACAGAACATTCACACTAACTGTAAAGAACTAGAAGTATTATGGTAAAGAACATTCACACTAACTGTAAAGAACTAGAAGTATTATGGTAAAGAACATTCACACTAACTGTAAAGAACTAGAAGTATTATGGTAAAGAACATTCACACTAACTGTAAAGAACTAGAAGTATTATGGTAAAGAACATTCACACTAACTGTAAAGAACTAGAAGTATTATGGTAAAGAACATTCACACTAACTGTAAAGAACTAGAAGTATTATGGTAAAGAACATTCACACTAACTGTAAAGAACTAGAAGTATTATGGTAAAGAACATTCACACTAACTGTAAAGAACTAGAAGTATTATGGTAAAGAACATTCACACTAACTGTAAAGAACTAGAAGTATTATGGTAAAGAACATTCACACTAACTGTAAAGAACTAGAAGTATTATGGTAAAGAACATTCACACTAACTGTAAAGAACTAGAAGTATTATGGTAAAGAACATTCACACTAACTGTAAAGAACTAGAAGTATTATGGTAAAGAACATTCACACTAACTGTAAAGAACTAGAAGTATTATGGTAAAGAACATTCACACTAACTGTAAAGAACTAGAAGTATTATGGTAAAGAACATTCACACTAACTGTAAAGAACTAGAAGTATTATGGTAAAGAACATTCACACTAACTGTAAAGAACTAGAAGTATTATGGTAAAGAACATTCACACTAACTGTAAAGAACTAGAAGTATTATGGTAAAGAACATTCACACTAACTGTAAAGAACTAGAAGTATTATGGTAAAGAACATTCACACTAACTGTAAAGAACTAGAAGTATTATGGTAAAGAACATTCACACTAACTGTAAAGAACTAGAAGTATTATGGTAAAGAACATTCACACTAACTGTAAAGAACTAGAAGTATTATGGTAAAGAACATTCACACTAACTGTAAAGAACTAGAAGTATTATGGTAAAGAACATTCACACTAACTGTAAAGAACTAGAAGTATTATGGTAAAGAACATTCACACTAACTGTAAAGAACTAGAAGTATTATGGTAAAGAACATTCACACTAACTGTAAAGAACTAGAAGTATTATGGTAAAGAACATTCACACTAACTGTAAAGAACTAGAAGTATTATGGTAAAGAACATTCACACTAACTGTAAAGAACTAGAAGTATTATGGTAAAGAACATTCACACTAACTGTAAAGAACTAGAAGTATTATGGTAAAGAACATTCACACTAACTGTAAAGAACTAGAAGTATTATGGTAAAGAACATTCACACTAACTGTAAAGAACTAGAAGTATTATGGTAAAGAACATTCACACTAACTGTAAAGAACTAGAAGTATTATGGTAAAGAACATTCACACTAACTGTAAAGAACTAGAAGTATTATGGTACAGAACATTCACACTAACTGTAAAGAACTAGAAGTATTATGGTAAAGAACATTCACACTAACCGTAAAGAACTAGAAGTATTATGGTAAAGAACATTCACACTAACTGTAAAGAACTAGAAGTATTATGGTAAAGAACATTCACACTAACTGTAAAGAACTAGAAGTATTATGGTACAGAACATTCACACTAACTGTAAAGAACTAGAAGTATTATGGTAAAGAACATTCACACTAACTGTAAAGAACTAGAAGTATTATGGTAAAGGACATTCACACTAACTGTAAAGAACTAGACGTATTATGGTAAAGAACATTCACACTAACTGTAAAGAACATTCACACTAAGTGTAAAGAACTAGACGTATTATGGTAAAGAATATTCACACTAACTCTAAAGAACTAGAAGTATTATGGTACAGAACATTCACACTAACCGTAAAGAACTAGAAGTATTATGGTAAAGAACATTCACACTAACTGTAAAGAACTAGAAGTATTATGGTAAAGAACATTCACACTAACTGTAAAGAACTAGAAGTATTATGGTAAAGAACATTCACACTAACTGTAAAGAACTAGAAGTATTATGGTAAAGAACATTCACACTAACTGTAAAGAACTAGAAGTATTATGGTAAAGAACATTCACACTAACTGTAAAGAACTAGAAGTATTATGGTAAAGAACATTCACACTAACTGTAAAGAACTAGAAGTATTATGGTAAAGAACATTCACACTAACTCTAAAGAACTAGAAGTATTATGGTAAAGAACATTCACACTAACTGTAAAGAACTAGAAGTATTATGGTAAAGAACATTCACACTAACTGTAAAGAACTAGAAGTATTATGGTAAAGAACATTCACACTAACTGTAAAGAACTAGAAGTATTATGGTACAGAACATTCACACTAACTGTAAAGAACTAGAAGTATTATGGTAAAGAACATTCACACTAACTGTAAAGAACTAGAAGTATTATGGTAAAGAACATTCACACTAACTGTAAAGAACTAGAAGTATTATGGTAAAGAACATTCACACTAACTGTAAAGAACTAGAAGTATTATGGTAAAGAACATTCACACTAACTGTAAAGAACTAGAAGTATTATGGTAAAGAACATTCACACTAACTGTAAAGAACTAGAAGTATTATGGTAAAGAACATTCACACTAACTGTAAAGAACTAGAAGTATTATGGTAAAGAACATTCACACTAACTGTAAAGAACTAGAAGTATTATGGTAAAGAACATTCACACTAACTGTAAAGAACTAGAAGTATTATGGTAAAGAACATTCACACTAACTGTAAAGAACTAGAAGTATTATGGTAAAGAACATTCACACTAACTGTAAAGAACTAGAAGTATTATGGTAAAGAACATTCACACTAACTGTAAAGAACTAGAAGTATTATGGTAAAGAACATTCACACTAACTGTAAAGAACTAGAAGTATTATGGTAAAGAACATTCACACTAACTGTAAAGAACTAGAAGTATTATGGTAAAGAACATTCACACTAACTGTAAAGAACTAGAAGTATTATGGTAAAGAACATTCACACTAACTGTAAAGAACTAGAAGTATTATGGTAAAGAACATTCACACTAACTGTAAAGAACTAGAAGTATTATGGTAAAGAACATTCACACTAACTGTAAAGAACTAGAAGTATTATGGTAAAGAACATTCACACTAACTGTAAAGAACTAGAAGTATTATGGTAAAGAACATTCACACTAACTGTAAAGAACTAGAAGTATTATGGTAAAGAACATTCACACTAACTGTAAAGAACTAGAAGTATTATGGTAAAGAACTAGAAGTATTATGGTACAGAACATTCACACTAACTGTAAAGAACTAGAAGTATTATGGTAAAGAACATTCACACTAACTGTAAAGAACTAGAAGTATTATGGTAAAGAACATTCACACTAACTGTAAAGAACTAGAAGTATTATGGTAAAGAACATTCACACTAACTGTAAAGAACTAGAAGTATTATGGTAAAGAACATTCACACTAACTGTAAAGAACTAGAAGTATTATGGTAAAGAACATTCACACTAACTGTAAAGAACTAGAAGTATTATGGTAAAGAACATTCACACTAACTGTAAAGAACTAGAAGTATTATGGTAAAGAACATTCACACTAACTGTAAAGAACTAGAAGTATTATGGTAAAGAACATTCACACTAACTGTAAAGAACTAGAAGTATTATGGTAAAGAACATTCACACTAACTGTAAAGAACTAGAAGTATTATGGTAAAGAACATTCACACTAACTGTAAAGAACTAGAAGTATTATGGTAAAGAACATTCACACTAACTGTAAAGAACTAGAAGTATTATGGTAAAGAACATTCACACTAACTGTAAAGAACTAGAAGTATTATGGTAAAGAACATTCACACTAACTGTAAAGAACTAGAAGTATTATGGTAAAGAACATTCACACTAACTGTAAAGAACTAGAAGTATTATGGTAAAGAACATTCACACTAACTGTAAAGAACTAGAAGTATTATGGTAAAGAACATTCACACTAACTGTAAAGAACTAGAAGTATTATGGTAAAGAACATTCACACTAACTGTAAAGAACTAGAAGTATTATGGTAAAGAACTAGAAGTATTATGGTAAAGAACATTCACACTAACTGTAAAGAACTAGAAGTATTATGGTAAAGAACATTCACACTAACTGTAAAGAACTAGAAGTATTATGGTAAAGAACATTCACACTAACTGTAAAGAACTAGAAGTATTATGGTAAAGAACATTCACACTAACTGTAAAGAACTAGAAGTATTATGGTACAGAACATTCACACTAACTGTAAAGAACTAGAAGTATTATGGTAAAGAACATTCACACTAACTGTAAAGAACTAGAAGTATTATGGTAAAGAACATTCACACTAACTGTAAAGAACTAGAAGTATTATGGTAAAGAACATTCACACTAACTGTAAAGAACTAGAAGTATTATGGTAAAGAACATTCACACTAACTGTAAAGAACTAGAAGTATTATGGTAAAGAACATTCACACTAACTGTAAAGAACTAGAAGTATTATGGTAAAGAACATTCACACTAACTGTAAAGAACTAGAAGTATTATGGTAAAGAACATTCACACTAACTGTAAAGAACTAGAAGTATTATGGTAAAGAACATTCACACTAACTGTAAAGAACTAGAAGTATTATGGTAAAGAACATTCACACTAACTGTAAAGAACTAGAAGTATTATGGTAAAGAACATTCACACTAACTGTAAAGAACTAGAAGTATTATGGTAAAGAACATTCACACTAACTGTAAAGAACTAGAAGTATTATGGTAAAGAACATTCACACTAACTGTAAAGAACTAGAAGTATTATGGTAAAGAACATTCACACTAACTGTAAAGAACTAGAAGTATTATGGTAAAGAACATTCACACTAACTGTAAAGAACTAGAAGTATTATGGTAAAGAACATTCACACTAACTGTAAAGAACTAGAAGTATTATGGTAAAGAACATTCACACTAACTGTAAAGAACTAGAAGTATTATGGTAAAGAACATTCACACTAACTGTAAAGAACTAGAAGTATTATGGTAAAGAACATTCACACTAACTGTAAAGAACTAGAAGTATTATGGTAAAGAACATTCACACTAACTGTAAAGAACTAGAAGTATTATGGTAAAGAACATTCACACTAACTGTAAAGAACTAGAAGTATTATGGTAAAGAACATTCACACTAACTGTAAAGAACTAGAAGTATTATGGTAAAGAACATTCACACTAACTGTAAAGAACTAGAAGTATTATGGTAAAGAACATTCACACTAACTGTAAAGAACTAGAAGTATTATGGTAAAGAACATTCACACTAACTGTAAAGAACTAGAAGTATTATGGTAAAGAACATTCACACTAACTGTAAAGAACTAGAAGTATTATGGTAAAGAACATTCACACTAACTGTAAAGAACTAGAAGTATTATGGTAAAGAACATTCACACTAACTGTAAAGAACTAGAAGTATTATGGTAAAGAACATTCACACTAACTGTAAAGAACTAGAAGTATTATGGTAAAGAACATTCACACTAACTGTAAAGAACTAGAAGTATTATGGTAAAGAACATTCACACTAACTGTAAAGAACTAGAAGTATTATGGTAAAGAACATTCACACTAACTGTAAAGAACTAGAAGTATTATGGTAAAGAACATTCACACTAACTGTAAAGAACTAGAAGTATTATGGTACAGAACATTCACACTAACTGTAAAGAACTAGAAGTATTATGGTAAAGAACATTCACACTAACTGTAAAGAACTAGAAGTATTATGGTAAAGAACATTCACACTAACTGTAAAGAACTAGAAGTATTATGGTAAAGAACATTCACACTAACTGTAAAGAACTAGAAGTATTATGGTAAAGAACATTCACACTAACTGTAAAGAACTAGAAGTATTATGGTAAAGAACATTCACACTAACTGTAAAGAACTAGAAGTATTATGGTAAAGAACATTCACACTAACTGTAAAGAACTAGAAGTATTATGGTAAAGAACATTCACACTAACTGTAAAGAACTAGAAGTATTATGGTAAAGAACATTCACACTAACTGTAAAGAACTAGAAGTATTATGGTAAAGAACATTCACACTAACTGTAAAGAACTAGAAGTATTATGGTAAAGAACATTCACACTAACTGTAAAGAACTAGAAGTATTATGGTAAAGAACATTCACACTAACTGTAAAGAACTAGAAGTATTATGGTAAAGAACATTCACACTAACTGTAAAGAACTAGAAGTATTATGGTAAAGAACATTCACACTAACTGTAAAGAACTAGAAGTATTATGGTAAAGAACATTCACACTAACTGTAAAGAACTAGAAGTATTATGGTAAAGAACATTCACACTAACTGTAAAGAACTAGAAGTATTATGGTAAAGAACATTCACACTAACTGTAAAGAACTAGAAGTATTATGGTAAAGAACATTCACACTAACTGTAAAGAACTAGAAGTATTATGGTAAAGAACATTCACACTAACTGTAAAGAACTAGAAGTATTATGGTAAAGAACATTCACACTAACTGTAAAGAACTAGAAGTATTATGGTAAAGAACATTCACACTAACTGTAAAGAACTAGAAGTATTATGGTAAAGAACATTCACACTAACTGTAAAGAACTAGAAGTATTATGGTAAAGAACATTCACACTAACTGTAAAGAACTAGAAGTATTATGGTAAAGAACATTCACACTAACTGTAAAGAACTAGAAGTATTATGGTAAAGAACATTCACACTAACTGTAAAGAACTAGAAGTATTATGGTAAAGAACATTCACACTAACTGTAAAGAACTAGAAGTATTATGGTAAAGAACATTCACACTAACTGTAAAGAACTAGAAGTATTATGGTAAAGAACATTCACACTAACTGTAAAGAACTAGAAGTATTATGGTAAAGAACATTCACACTAACTGTAAAGAACTAGAAGTATTATGGTAAAGAACATTCACACTAACTGTAAAGAACTAGAAGTATTATGGTAAAGAACATTCACACTAACTGTAAAGAACTAGAAGTATTATGGTAAAGAACATTCACACTAACTGTAAAGAACTAGAAGTATTATGGTAAAGAACATTCACATTAACTGTAAAGAACTAGAAGTATTATGGTAAAGAACATTCACACTAACTGTAAAGAACTAGAAGTATTATGGTACAGAACATTCACACTAACTGTAAAGAACTAGAAGTATTATGGTAAAGAACATTCACACTAACTGTAAAGAACTAGAAGTATTATGGTAAAGAACATTCACACTAACTGTAAAGAACTAGAAGTATTATGGTAAAGAACATTCACACTAACTGTAAAGAACTAGAAGTATTATGGTAAAGAACATTCACACTAACTGTAAAGAACTAGAAGTATTATGGTAAAGAACATTCACACTAACTGTAAAGAACTAGAAGTATTATGGTAAAGAACATTCACACTAACTGTAAAGAACTAGACGTATTATGGTAAAGAACATTCACACTAACTGTAAAGAACATTCACACTAACTGTAAAGAACTGGAAGTGTTATGGTAAAGAACATTCACACTAACTGTAAAGAACTAGAAGTATTATGGTAAAGAACATTCACACTAACTGTAAAGAACTAGAAGTATTATGGTAAAGAACATTCACACTAACTGTAAAGAACTAGAAGTATTATGGTAAAGAACATTCACACTAACTGTAAAGAACTAGAAGTATTATGGTAAAGAACATTCACACTAACTGTAAAGAACTAGAAGTATTATGGTAAAGAACATTCACACTAACTGTAAAGAACTAGAAGTATTATGGTAAAGAACATTCACACTAACTGTAAAGAACTAGAAGTATTATGGTAAAGAACATTCACACTAACTGTAAAGAACTAGAAGTATTATGGTAAAGAACATTCACACTAACTGTAAAGAACTAGAAGTATTATGGTAAAGAACATTCACACTAACTGTAAAGAACTAGAAGTATTATGGTAAAGAACATTCACACTAACTGTAAAGAACTAGAAGTATTATGGTAAAGAACATTCACACTAACTGTAAAGAACTAGAAGTATTATGGTAAAGAACATTCACACTAACTGTAAAGAACTAGAAGTATTATGGTAAAGAACATTCACACTAACTGTAAAGAACTAGAAGTATTATGGTAAAGAACATTCACACTAACTGTAAAGAACTAGAAGTATTATGGTAAAGAACATTCACACTAACTGTAAAGAACTAGAAGTATTATGGTAAAGAACATTCACACTAACTGTAAAGAACTAGAAGTATTATGGTAAAGAACATTCACACTAACTGTAAAGAACTAGAAGTATTATGGTAAAGAACATTCACACTAACTGTAAAGAACTAGAAGTATTATGGTAAAGAACATTCACACTAACTGTAAAGAACTAGAAGTATTATGGTAAAGAACATTCACACTAACTGTAAAGAACTAGAAGTATTATGGTAAAGAACATTCACACTAACTGTAAAGAACTAGAAGTATTATGGTAAAGAACATTCACACTAACTGTAAAGAACTAGAAGTATTATGGTAAAGAACATTCACACTAACTGTAAAGAACTAGAAGTATTATGGTAAAGAACATTCACACTAACTGTAAAGAACTAGAAGTATTATGGTAAAGAACATTCACACTAACTGTAAAGAACTAGAAGTATTATGGTAAAGAACATTCACACTAACTGTAAAGAACTAGAAGTATTATGGTAAAGAACATTCACACTAACTGTAAAGAACTAGAAGTATTATGGTAAAGAACATTCACACTAACTGTAAAGAACTAGAAGTATTATGGTAAAGAACATTCACACTAACTGTAAAGAACTAGAAGTATTATGGTAAAGAACATTCACACTAACTGTAAAGAACTAGAAGTATTATGGTAAAGAACATTCACACTAACTGTAAAGAACTAGAAGTATTATGGTAAAGAACATTCACACTAACTGTAAAGAACTAGAAGTATTATGGTAAAGAACATTCACACTAACTGTAAAGAACTAGAAGTATTATGGTAAAGAACATTCACACTAACTGTAAAGAACTAGAAGTATTATGGTAAAGAACATTCACACTAACTGTAAAGAACTAGAAGTATTATGGTAAAGAACATTCACACTAACTGTAAAGAACTAGAAGTATTATGGTAAAGAACATTCACACTAACTGTAAAGAACTAGAAGTATTATGGTAAAGAACATTCACACTAACTGTAAAGAACTAGAAGTATTATGGTAAAGAACATTCACACTAACTGTAAAGAACTAGAAGTATTATGGTAAAGAACATTCACACTAACTGTAAAGAACTAGAAGTATTATGGTAAAGAACATTCACACTAACTGTAAAGAACTAGAAGTATTATGGTAAAGAACATTCACACTAACTGTAAAGAACTAGAAGTATTATGGTAAAGAACATTCACACTAACTGTAAAGAACTAGAAGTATTATGGTAAAGAACATTCACACTAACTGTAAAGAACTAGAAGTATTATGGTAAAGAACATTCACACTAACTGTAAAGAACTAGAAGTATTATGGTAAAGAACATTCACACTAACTGTAAAGAACTAGAAGTATTATGGTAAAGAACATTCACACTAACTGTAAAGAACTAGAAGTATTATGGTAAAGAACATTCACACTAACTGTAAAGAACTAGAAGTATTATGGTAAAGAACATTCACACTAACTGTAAAGAACTAGAAGTATTATGGTAAAGAACATTCACACTAACTGTAAAGAACTAGAAGTATTATGGTAAAGAACATTCACACTAACTGTAAAGAACTAGAAGTATTATGGTAAAGAACATTCACACTAACTGTAAAGAACTAGAAGTATTAAAGAACTAGAAGTAATGGTAAAGAACATTCACACTAACTGTAAAGAACTAGAAGTATTATGGTAAAGAACATTCACACTAACTGTAAAGAACTAGAAGTATTATGGTAAAGAACATTCACACTAACTGTAAAGAACTAGAAGTATTATGGTAAAGAACATTCACACTAACTGTAAAGAACTAGAAGTATTATGGTAAAGAACATTCACACTAACTGTAAAGAACTAGAAGTATTATGGTAAAGAACATTCACACTAACTGTAAAGAACTAGAAGTATTATGGTAAAGAACATTCACACTAACTGTAAAGAACTAGAAGTATTATGGTAAAGAACATTCACACTAACTGTAAAGAACTAGAAGTATTATGGTAAAGAACATTCACACTAACTGTAAAGAACTAGAAGTATTATGGTAAAGAACATTCACACTAACTGTAAAGAACTAGAAGTATTATGGTAAAGAACATTCACACTAACTGTAAAGAACTAGAAGTATTATGGTAAAGAACATTCACACTAACTGTAAAGAACTAGAAGTATTATGGTAAAGAACATTCACACTAACTGTAAAGAACTAGAAGTATTATGGTAAAGAACATTCACACTAACTGTAAAGAACTAGAAGTATTATGGTAAAGAACATTCACACTAACTGTAAAGAACTAGAAGTATTATGGTAAAGAACATTCACACTAACTGTAAAGAACTAGAAGTATTATGGTAAAGAACATTCACACTAACTGTAAAGAACTAGAAGTATTATGGTAAAGAACATTCACACTAACTGTAAAGAACTAGAAGTATTATGGTAAAGAACATTCACACTAACTGTAAAGAACTAGAAGTATTATGGTAAAGAACATTCACACTAACTGTAAAGAACTAGAAGTATTATGGTAAAGAACATTCACACTAACTGTAAAGAACTAGAAGTATTATGGTAAAGAACATTCACACTAACTGTAAAGAACTAGAAGTATTATGGTAAAGAACATTCACACTAACTGTAAAGAACTAGAAGTATTATGGTAAAGAACATTCACACTAACTGTAAAGAACTAGAAGTATTATGGTAAAGAACATTCACACTAACTGTAAAGAACTAGAAGTATTATGGTAAAGAACATTCACACTAACTGTAAAGAACTAGAAGTATTATGGTAAAGAACATTCACACTAACTGTAAAGAACTAGAAGTATTATGGTAAAGAACATTCACACTAACTGTAAAGAACTAGAAGTATTATGGTAAAGAACATTCACACTAACTGTAAAGAACTAGAAGTATTATGGTAAAGAACATTCACACTAACTGTAAAGAACTAGAAGTATTATGGTAAAGAACATTCACACTAACTGTAAAGAACTAGAAGTATTATGGTAAAGAACATTCACACTAACTGTAAAGAACTAGAAGTATTATGGTAAAGAACATTCACACTAACTGTAAAGAACTAGAAGTATTATGGTAAAGAACATTCACACTAACTGTAAAGAACTAGAAGTATTATGGTAAAGAACATTCACACTAACTGTAAAGAACTAGAAGTATTATGGTAAAGAACATTCACACTAACTGTAAAGAACTAGAAGTATTATGGTACAGAACATTCACACTAACTGTAAAGAACTAGAAGTATTATGGTAAAGAACATTCACACTAACTGTAAAGAACTAGAAGTATTATGGTAAAGAACATTCACACTAACTGTAAAGAACTAGAAGTATTATGGTAAAGAACATTCACACTAACTGTAAAGAACTAGAAGTATTATGGTAAAGAACATTCACACTAACTGTAAAGAACTAGAAGTATTATGGTAAAGAACATTCACACTAACTGTAAAGAACTAGAAGTATTATGGTAAAGAACATTCACACTAACTGTAAAGAACTAGAAGTATTATGGTAAAGAACATTCACACTAACTGTAAAGAACTAGAAGTATTATGGTAAAGAACATTCACACTAACTGTAAAGAACTAGAAGTATTATGGTAAAGAACATTCACACTAACTGTAAAGAACTAGAAGTATTATGGTAAAGAACATTCACACTAACTGTAAAGAACTAGAAGTATTATGGTAAAGAACATTCACACTAACTGTAAAGAACTAGAAGTATTATGGTAAAGAACATTCACACTAACTGTAAAGAACTAGAAGTATTATGGTAAAGAACATTCACACTAACTGTAAAGAACTAGAAGTATTATGGTAAAGAACATTCACACTAACTGTAAAGAACTAGAAGTATTATGGTAAAGAACATTCACACTAACTGTAAAGAACTAGAAGTATTATGGTAAAGAACATTCACACTAACTGTAAAGAACTAGAAGTATTATGGTAAAGAACATTCACACTAACTGTAAAGAACTAGAAGTATTATGGTAAAGAACATTCACACTAACTGTAAAGAACTAGAAGTATTATGGTAAAGAACATTCACACTAACTGTAAAGAACTAGAAGTATTATGGTAAAGAACATTCACACTAACTGTAAAGAACTAGAAGTATTATGGTAAAGAACATTCACACTAACTGTAAAGAACTAGAAGTATTATGGTAAAGAACATTCACACTAACTGTAAAGAACTAGAAGTATTATGGTAAAGAACATTCACACTAACTGTAAAGAACTAGAAGTATTATGGTAAAGAACATTCACACTAACTGTAAAGAACTAGAAGTATTATGGTAAAGAACATTCACACTAACTGTAAAGAACTAGAAGTATTATGGTAAAGAACATTCACACTAACTGTAAAGAACTAGAAGTATTATGGTAAAGAACATTCACACTAACTGTAAAGAACTAGAAGTATTATGGTAAAGAACATTCACACTAACTGTAAAGAACTAGAAGTATTATGGTAAAGAACATTCACACTAACTGTAAAGAACTAGAAGTATTATGGTAAAGAACATTCACACTAACTGTAAAGAACTAGAAGTATTATGGTAAAGAACATTCACACTAACTGTAAAGAACTAGAAGTATTATGGTAAAGAACATTCACACTAACTGTAAAGAACTAGAAGTATTATGGTAAAGAACATTCACACTAACTGTAAAGAACTAGAAGTATTATGGTAAAGAACATTCACACTAACTGTAAAGAACTAGAAGTATTATGGTAAAGAACATTCACACTAACTGTAAAGAACTAGAAGTATTATGGTACAGAACATTCACACTAACTGTAAAGAACTAGAAGTATTATGGTAAAGAACATTCACACTAACTGTAAAGAACTAGAAGTATTATGGTAAAGAACATTCACACTAACTGTAAAGAACTAGAAGTATTATGGTAAAGAACATTCACACTAACTGTAAAGAACTAGAAGTATCACACACTAACTGTAAAGAACTAGAAGTATTATGGTAAAGAACATTCACACTAACTGTAAAGAACTAGAAGTATTATGGTACAGAACATTCACACTAACTGTAAAGAACTAGAAGTATTATGGTAAAGAACATTCACACTAACTGTAAAGAACTAGAAGTATTATGGTAAAGAACATTCACACTAACTGTAAAGAACTAGAAGTATTATGGTAAAGAACATTCACACTAACTGTAAAGAACTAGAAGTATTATGGTAAAGAACATTCACACTAACTGTAAAGAACTAGAAGTATTATGGTAAAGAACATTCACACTAACTGTAAAGAACTAGAAGTATTATGGTAAAGAACATTCACACTAACTGTAAAGAACTAGAAGTATTATGGTAAAGAACATTCACACTAACTGTAAAGAACTAGAAGTATTATGGTAAAGAACATTCACACTAACTGTAAAGAACTAGAAGTATTATGGTAAAGAACATTCACACTAACTGTAAAGAACTAGAAGTATTATGGTAAAGAACATTCACACTAACTGTAAAGAACTAGAAGTATTATGGTAAAGAACATTCACACTAACTGTAAAGAACTAGAAGTATTATGGTAAAGAACATTCACACTAACTGTAAAGAACTAGAAGTATTATGGTAAAGAACATTCACACTAACTGTAAAGAACTAGAAGTATTATGGTAAAGAACATTCACACTAACTGTAAAGAACTAGAAGTATTATGGTAAAGAACATTCACACTAACTGTAAAGAACTAGAAGTATTATGGTAAAGAACATTCACACTAACTGTAAAGAACTAGAAGTATTATGGTAAAGAACATTCACACTAACTGTAAAGAACTAGAAGTATTATGGTAAAGAACATTCACACTAACTGTAAAGAACTAGAAGTATTATGGTAAAGAACATTCACACTAACTGTAAAGAACTAGAAGTATTATGGTAAAGAACATTCACACTAACTGTAAAGAACTAGAAGTATTATGGTAAAGAACATTCACACTAACTGTAAAGAACTAGAAGTATTATGGTAAAGAACATTCACACTAACTGTAAAGAACTAGAAGTATTATGGTAAAGAACATTCACACTAACTGTAAAGAACTAGAAGTATTATGGTAAAGAACATTCACACTAACTGTAAAGAACTAGAAGTATTATGGTAAAGAACATTCACACTAACTGTAAAGAACTAGAAGTATTATGGTAAAGAACATTCACACTAACTGTAAAGAACTAGAAGTATTATGGTAAAGAACATTCACACTAACTGTAAAGAACTAGAAGTATTATGGTAAAGAACATTCACACTAACTGTAAAGAACTAGAAGTATTATGGTAAAGAACATTCACACTAACTGTAAAGAACTAGAAGTATTATGGTAAAGAACATTCACACTAACTGTAAAGAACTAGAAGTATTATGGTAAAGAACATTCACACTAACTGTAAAGAACTAGAAGTATTATGGTAAAGAACATTCACACTAACTGTAAAGAACTAGAAGTATTATGGTAAAGAACATTCACACTAACTGTAAAGAACTAGAAGTATTATGGTAAAGAACATTCACACTAACTGTAAAGAACTAGAAGTATTATGGTAAAGAACATTCACACTAACTGTAAAGAACTAGAAGTATTATGGTAAAGAACATTCACACTAACTGTAAAGAACTAGAAGTATTATGGTAAAGAACATTCACACTAACTGTAAAGAACTAGAAGTATTATGGTAAAGAACATTCACACTAACTGTAAAGAACTAGAAGTATTATGGTAAAGAACATTCACACTAACTGTAAAGAACTAGAAGTATTATGGTAAAGAACATTCACACTAACTGTAAAGAACTAGAAGTATTATGGTAAAGAACATTCACACTAACTGTAAAGAACTAGAAGTATTATGGTAAAGAACATTCACACTAACTGTAAAGAACTAGAAGTATTATGGTAAAGAACATTCACACTAACTGTAAAGAACTAGAAGTATTATGGTAAAGAACATTCACACTAACTGTAAAGAACTAGAAGTATTATGGTAAAGAACATTCACACTAACTGTAAAGAACTAGAAGTATTATGGTAAAGAACATTCACACTAACTGTAAAGAACTAGAAGTATTATGGTAAAGAACATTCACACTAACTGTAAAGAACTAGAAGTATTATGGTAAAGAACATTCACACTAACTGTAAAGAACTAGAAGTATTATGGTAAAGAACATTCACACTAACTGTAAAGAACTAGAAGTATTATGGTAAAGAACATTCACACTAACTGTAAAGAACTAGAAGTATTATGGTAAAGAACATTCAACACTAACTGTAAAGAACTAGAAGTATTATGGTAAAGAACATTCACACTAACTGTAAAGAACTAGAAGTATTATGGTAAAGAACATTCACACTAACTGTAAAGAACTAGAAGTATTATGGTAAAGAACATTCACACTAACTGTAAAGAACTAGAAGTATTATGGTAAAGAACATTCACACTAACTGTAAAGAACTAGAAGTATTATGGTAAAGAACATTCACACTAACTGTAAAGAACTAGAAGTATTATGGTAAAGAACATTCACACTAACTGTAAAGAACTAGAAGTATTATGGTAAAGAACATTCACACTAACTGTAAAGAACTAGAAGTATTATGGTAAAGAACATTCACACTAACTGTAAAGAACTAGAAGTATTATGGTAAAGAACATTCACACTAACTGTAAAGAACTAGAAGTATTATGGTAAAGAACATTCACACTAACTGTAAAGAACTAGAAGTATTATGGTAAAGAACATTCACACTAACTGTAAAGAACTAGAAGTATTATGGTAAAGAACATTCACACTAACTGTAAAGAACTAGAAGTATTATGGTAAAGAACATTCACACTAACTGTAAAGAACTAGAAGTATTATGGTAAAGAACATTCACACTAACTGTAAAGAACTAGAAGTATTATGGTAAAGAACATTCACACTAACTGTAAAGAACTAGAAGTATTATGGTAAAGAACATTCACACTAACTGTAAAGAACTAGAAGTATTATGGTAAAGAACATTCACACTAACTGTAAAGAACTAGAAGTATTATGGTAAAGAACATTCACACTAACTGTAAAGAACTAGAAGTATTATGGTAAAGAACATTCACACTAACTGTAAAGAACTAGAAGTATTATGGTAAAGAACATTCACACTAACTGTAAAGAACTAGAAGTATTATGGTAAAGAACATTCACACTAACTGTAAAGAACTAGAAGTATTATGGTAAAGAACATTCACACTAACTGTAAAGAACTAGAAGTATTATGGTAAAGAACATTCACACTAACTGTAAAGAACTAGAAGTATTATGGTAAAGAACATTCACACTAACTGTAAAGAACTAGAAGTATTATGGTAAAGAACATTCACACTAACTGTAAAGAACTAGAAGTATTATGGTAAAGAACATTCACACTAACTGTAAAGAACTAGAAGTATTATGGTAAAGAACATTCACACTAACTGTAAAGAACTAGAAGTATTATGGTAAAGAACATTCACACTAACTGTAAAGAACTAGAAGTATTATGGTAAAGAACATTCACACTAACTGTAAAGAACTAGAAGTATTATGGTAAAGAACATTCACACTAACTGTAAAGAACTAGAAGTATTATGGTAAAGAACATTCACACTAACTGTAAAGAACTAGAAGTATTATGGTAAAGAACATTCACACTAACTGTAAAGAACTAGAAGTATTATGGTAAAGAACATTCACACTAACTGTAAAGAACTAGAAGTATTATGGTAAAGAACATTCACACTAACTGTAAAGAACTAGAAGTATTATGGTAAAGAACATTCACACTAACTGTAAAGAACTAGAAGTATTATGGTAAAGAACATTCACACTAACTGTAAAGAACTAGAAGTATTATGGTACAGAACATTCACACTAACTGTAAAGAACTAGAAGTATTATGGTAAAGAACATTCACACTAACTGTAAAGAACTAGAAGTATTATGGTAAAGAACATTCACACTAACTGTAAAGAACTAGAAGTATTATGGTAAAGAACATTCACACTAACTGTAAAGAACTAGAAGTAACATTCACACTAACTGTAAAGAACTAGAAGTATTATGGTAAAGAACATTCACACTAACTGTAAAGAACTAGAAGTATTATGGTAAAGAACATTCACACTAACTGTAAAGAACTAGAAGTATTATGGTAAAGAACATTCACACTAACTGTAAAGAACTAGAAGTATTATGGTAAAGAACATTCACACTAACTGTAAAGAACTAGAAGTATTATGGTAAAGAACATTCACACTAACTGTAAAGAACTAGAAGTATTATGGTAAAGAACATTCACACTAACTGTAAAGAACTAGAAGTATTATGGTAAAGAACATTCACACTAACTGTAAAGAACTAGAAGTATTATGGTAAAGAACATTCACACTAACTGTAAAGAACTAGAAGTATTATGGTAAAGAACATTCACACTAACTGTAAAGAACTAGAAGTATTATGGTAAAGAACATTCACACTAACTGTAAAGAACTAGAAGTATTATGGTAAAGAACATTCACACTAACTGTAAAGAACTAGAAGTATTATGGTAAAGAACATTCACACTAACTGTAAAGAACTAGAAGTATTATGGTAAAGAACATTCACACTAACTGTAAAGAACTAGAAGTATTATGGTAAAGAACATTCACACTAACTGTAAAGAACTAGAAGTATTA
This sequence comes from Tachypleus tridentatus, assembly GCF_004210375.1. Classification (NCBI taxonomy): domain Eukaryota; kingdom Metazoa; phylum Arthropoda; class Merostomata; order Xiphosura; family Limulidae; genus Tachypleus; species Tachypleus tridentatus. The sequence goes on along the minus strand of NC_134837.1, from coordinate 1,019,056 downwards.
TGGTAAAGAACATTCACACTAACTGTAAAGAACTAGAAGTATTATGGTAAAGAACATTCACACTAACTGTAAAGAACTAGAAGTATTATGGTAAAGAACATTCACACTAACTGTAAAGAACTAGAAGTATTATGGTAAAGAACATTCACACTAACTGTAAAGAACTAGAAGTATTATGGTAAAGAACATTCACACTAACTGTAAAGAACTAGAAGTATTATGGTAAAGAACATTCACACTAACTGTAAAGAACTAGAAGTATTATGGTAAAGAACATTCACACTAACTGTAAAGAACTAGAAGTATTATGGTAAAGAACATTCACACTAACTGTAAAGAACTAGAAGTATTATGGTAAAGAACATTCACACTAACTGTAAAGAACTAGAAGTATTATGGTAAAGAACATTCACACTAACTGTAAAGAACTAGAAGTATTATGGTAAAGAACATTCACACTAACTGTAAAGAACTAGAAGTATTATGGTACAGAACATTCACACTAACTGTAAAGAACTAGAAGTATTATGGTAAAGAACATTCACACTAACTGTAAAGAACTAGAAGTATTATGGTAAAGAACATTCACACTAACTGTAAAGAACTAGAAGTATTATGGTAAAGAACATTCACACTAACTGTAAAGAACTAGAAGTATTATGGTAAAGAACAGAAGTTTATGGTAAAGAACACACTAACTGTAAAGAACTAGAAGTATTATGGTAAAGAACATTCACACTAACTGTAAAGAACTAGAAGTATTATGGTAAAGAACATTCACACTAACTGTAAAGAACTAGAAGTATTATGGTAAAGAACATTCACACTAACTGTAAAGAACTAGAAGTATTATGGTACAGAACATTCACACTAACTGTAAAGAACTAGAAGTATTATGGTAAAGAACATTCACACTAACTGTAAAGAACTAGAAGTATTATGGTAAAGAACATTCACACTAACTGTAAAGAACTAGAAGTATTATGGTAAAGAACATTCACACTAACTGTAAAGAACTAGAAGTATTATGGTAAAGAACATTCACACTAACTGTAAAGAACTAGAAGTATTATGGTAAAGAACATTCACACTAACTGTAAAGAACTAGAAGTATTATGGTAAAGAACATTCACACTAACTGTAAAGAACTAGAAGTATTATGGTAAAGAACATTCACACTAACTGTAAAGAACTAGAAGTATTATGGTAAAGAACATTCACACTAACTGTAAAGAACTAGAAGTATTATGGTAAAGAACATTCACACTAACTGTAAAGAACTAGAAGTATTATGGTAAAGAACATTCACACTAACTGTAAAGAACTAGAAGTATTATGGTAAAGAACATTCACACTAACTGTAAAGAACTAGAAGTATTATGGTAAAGAACATTCACACTAACTGTAAAGAACTAGAAGTATTATGGTAAAGAACATTCACACTAACTGTAAAGAACTAGAAGTATTATGGTAAAGAACATTCACACTAACTGTAAAGAACTAGAAGTATTATGGTAAAGAACATTCACACTAACTGTAAAGAACTAGAAGTATTATGGTAAAGAACATTCACACTAACTGTAAAGAACTAGAAGTATTATGGTAAAGAACATTCACACTAACTGTAAAGAACTAGAAGTATTATGGTAAAGAACATTCACACTAACTGTAAAGAACTAGAAGTATTATGGTAAAGAACATTCACACTAACTGTAAAGAACTAGAAGTATTATGGTAAAGAACATTCACACTAACTGTAAAGAACTAGAAGTATTATGGTAAAGAACATTCACACTAACTGTAAAGAACTAGAAGTATTATGGTAAAGAACATTCACACTAACTGTAAAGAACTAGAAGTATTATGGTAAAGAACATTCACACTAACTGTAAAGAACTAGAAGTATTATGGTAAAGAACATTCACACTAACTGTAAAGAACTAGAAGTATTATGGTAAAGAACATTCACACTAACTGTAAAGAACTAGAAGTATTATGGTAAAGAACATTCACACTAACTGTAAAGAACTAGAAGTATTATGGTAAAGAACATTCACACTAACTGTAAAGAACTAGAAGTATTATGGTAAAGAACATTCACACTAACTGTAAAGAACTAGAAGTATTATGGTAAAGAACATTCACACTAACTGTAAAGAACTAGAAGTATTATGGTAAAGAACATTCACACTAACTGTAAAGAACTAGAAGTATTATGGTAAAGAACATTCACACTAACTGTAAAGAACTAGAAGTATTATGGTAAAGAACATTCACACTAACTGTAAAGAACTAGAAGTATTATGGTAAAGAACATTCACACTAACTGTAAAGAACTAGAAGTATTATGGTAAAGAACATTCACACTAACTGTAAAGAACTAGAAGTATTATGGTAAAGAACATTCACACTAACTGTAAAGAACTAGAAGTATTATGGTAAAGAACATTCACACTAACTGTAAAGAACTAGAAGTATTATGGTACAGAACATTCACACTAACTGTAAAGAACTAGAAGTATTATGGTAAAGAACATTCACACTAACTGTAAAGAACTAGAAGTATTATGGTAAAGAACATTCACACTAACTGTAAAGAACTAGAAGTATTATGGTAAAGAACATTCACACTAACTGTAAAGAACTAGAAGTATTATGGTAAAGAACATTCACACTAACTGTAAAGAACTAGAAGTATTATGGTAAAGAACATTCACACTAACTGTAAAGAACTAGAAGTATTATGGTAAAGAACATTCACACTAACTGTAAAGAACTAGAAGTATTATGGTAAAGAACATTCACACTAACTGTAAAGAACTAGAAGTATTATGGTAAAGAACATTCACACTAACTGTAAAGAACTAGAAGTATTATGGTAAAGAACATTCACACTAACTGTAAAGAACTAGAAGTATTATGGTAAAGAACATTCACACTAACTGTAAAGAACTAGAAGTATTATGGTAAAGAACATTCACACTAACTGTAAAGAACTAGAAGTATTATGGTAAAGAACATTCACACTAACTGTAAAGAACTAGAAGTATTATGGTAAAGAACATTCACACTAACTGTAAAGAACTAGAAGTATTATGGTAAAGAACATTCACACTAACTGTAAAGAACTAGAAGTATTATGGTAAAGAACATTCACACTAACTGTAAAGAACTAGAAGTATTATGGTACAGAACATTCACACTAACTGTAAAGAACTAGAAGTATTATGGTAAAGAACATTCACACTAACTGTAAAGAACTAGAAGTATTATGGTAAAGAACATTCACACTAACTGTAAAGAACTAGAAGTATTATGGTAAAGAACATTCACACTAACTGTAAAGAACTAGAAGTATTATGGTAAAGAACATTCACACTAACTGTAAAGAACTAGAAGTATTATGGTAAAGAACATTCACACTAACTGTAAAGAACTAGAAGTATTATGGTACAGAACATTCACACTAACTGTAAAGAACTAGAAGTATTATGGTAAAGAACATTCACACTAACTGTAAAGAACTAGAAGTATTATGGTAAAGAACATTCACACTAACTGTAAAGAACTAGAAGTATTATGGTAAAGAACATTCACACTAACTGTAAAGAACTAGAAGTATTATGGTAAAGAACATTCACACTAACTGTAAAGAACTAGAAGTATTATGGTAAAGAACATTCACACTAACTGTAAAGAACTAGAAGTATTATGGTAAAGAACATTCACACTAACTGTAAAGAACTAGAAGTATTATGGTAAAGAACATTCACACTAACTGTAAAGAACTAGAAGTATTATGGTAAAGAACATTCACACTAACTGTAAAGAACTAGAAGTATTATGGTAAAGAACATTCACACTAACTGTAAAGAACTAGAAGTATTATGGTAAAGAACTAGAAGTATTATGGTACAGAACATTCACACTAACTGTAAAGAACTAGAAGTATTATGGTACAGAACATTCACACTAACTGTAAAGAACTAGAAGTATTATGGTAAAGAACATTCACACTAACTGTAAAGAACTAGAAGTATTATGGTAAAGAACATTCACACTAACTGTAAAGAACTAGAAGTATTATGGTAAAGAACATTCACACTAACTGTAAAGAACTAGAAGTATTATGGTAAAGAACATTCACACTAACTGTAAAGAACTAGAAGTATTATGGTAAAGAACATTCACACTAACTGTAAAGAACTAGAAGTATTATGGTACAGAACATTCACACTAACTGTAAAGAACTAGAAGTATTATGGTAAAGAACATTCACACTAAC